>NW_027395996.1:0-219029 GCF_047715735.1 Aspergillus multicolor
TCTGCTGCGGCCCTATCTGCTGCGGCTTTGTCGGCTGCGGCCCTATCTGCTGCGGCCTTGTCTGCTGCGGCTTTGTCGGCTGCGGCCCTATCTGCTGCGGCCTTGTCTGCTGCGGCCTTGTCTGCTGCGGCCTTGTCTGCTGCGGCCTTGGCGGCAGCCGCCTGGTCACGATCCTGTTGTGCTTCGGCCGCAGCCGCTCTGTCGCTATCCGATCGCGCGGCCTCGTCAGCCTCTTTTGCTAGGAGTTCAGCATACTCCTTCTCCTCCGCCTCTTCTGCCTGTTGTATCAAAATGGCATCCTTGGTGGCACCGGCTGCTGTGGCTGGAGGAAGCTTGACTGCCTCCCGAAGAGCCTGAAGCTCGACGACTTTGATGTCATTCTGTGGGGCCGCGTGAGCGGCAGCTGTGCTGCTGTTGGTAGTCGGCATAAGTAGCCCATCCGGGCGAAGCGAGACTGCGAGCTTTGATAGGCGTTCAGATGCTGCTGGTGGCATGTTGTAGTCGTCCTTTGCATATTGGTAAGCAAGTATTAAATCAGTTCTACTGGGGAATAGTGCGGATTGGCTGGCCAGGGTCGATGGTTTTGTGTTCTTTGGTGGCGCTTCCAAGCGCGTCAACTGCGCGAGTACAATAAATTCAGCGGCTCTCCCCCAAGTTCTGACTCTGCGTGCTAGTGAGCCTAGGTATTTGAACCATTCTTGGCTATCACCGTGCTTCATGATAGCGTTCCCTTGGGCACCCCATCGCGTTGAGACAAGCTCTTTCGCCGAGGCCACAGCCTTCTCATTCTTCGCCACATTGTCGAGCGAGATAAGGACTTTCTGCCATAGCTTTGTAAACTGGGGTGTTTCCTTGAAACCCCCTTCGAAATCGGGAATCGTTTGTTGACCTATCTCGTAGAACTTTGCGAAGACAGCATTTCGGCCGTTTTCGGCCATCTCGGTGATCTCGATGACTGCGGTCAAGGCCTCGTTGACGAGCAGTACATACTTGGATGGATCGTCCTTGTGCATATCTTTCCATTCGGCCATTCTCTGATACAGTTCATCCACTGTCGCAAATGCCTCTCCTGCCACTTGGAGGAATACGCCCAAACGGGTATCGGCGGTTCCCGATCCTGTAGGCGGTTTGTTTTGTGATAACATCTGGAATAGAAGTACAAGTTAGCACTGGTCTCTCACTCTGACAGCTCTTGGATGACTGCATTACCTTGCAGAGAGTCTTTGAAAAGACTTTGGGAGGTATGTAATTGAGATTTCGTACGCGGAGGAGGTGGAAGGAGTACGAAAGAGAAAGACGGAGGCGGATGCTCAGTTTGTATCTGACGCTCTGGTTGTTGTTGCAGTCAAACGAATTCAGCCTGTGAGGTTTGTAGGTTCACGAGAAAAGGCTTCGAGGAAGTATGCTCCTTGGCCTAGATTTGAGACATAGTAGGTGGGAGGGAGAATGAAAAGGGAAGACGGAGGCTGAGGTCCAGGACTTGAAGTGAGGATTAAAATCCCTCACATCATTCACAAAGGCTACTTCACAGGTTGTCCTAACATCTTCCCCAGAAATCAGAATGTTGCTGGCTCGATTCTTAAAGCTCCACTATACCAGTCACGCACAACACCATGGCACTATATTCTATATTATGGCCTTTCCTTCGCATGGTATCTTTCTACGCCAGATCCGATCGGCAGTACACAAGCAACATCACGGCGTTATGTTCTATGTTATGGATTCTCTTCGCGTCGTCTCTCCTCAGGCCGGATCCAATCGGCAGGGTATAGATGCTCAGCACAACCCAAAGGTAAACCTTTCCCTATATCTGTCCTGCACCATGAACTAAATATATTGCGTCAGCCTTGCAGACTACATCCTCGATCGTAGCCCGATCCTATCGCGTTTCCTCCTCGAGATGGCTTCGTGCCCGCAATCCCGCCGCTCCGAAAGATTGCCACCACTTGTCATGTGGAGTCGCTGCTCTGAGAGTATCTGCAGTAACGTCTGCTGTCAGTGAAGGCTTCTCTTGCATGTCGTCCGGAGCAGAGTGATTCTGTCACTCCTTCAGTATCGAAAGCCACCTTGTCCGCCAGCTTACAATGCGCCGAGAGCCGCCTGCCTACGTCTTCGTATCAAGCCGTTATTGAGCCTGATTGGATCTACAGAATCGGTGCCTTTGGATCTGGTGGAGATTATGGTTGCTGATATCAAGGGACGAGGATTTCTTACGCTCGGTGCCCGTCGACAAGTATCCTCTATGAACGCCGTACCTTCTTTGCTCGCGACTACACATAATGGTGAATGATGAAGGTAAATGGGGCCCCGGTCAAGGCTGAATGAAGCATGGGGGCAGAGGACGTTTTGATTTGGTTTCAGGACAGGATCTAGAAGTGTTATCCGGACTCCGTCGTCCCAGACCCGGCGACAAGATCTGGACGTGCTCCTTGGACTACATCATCTCGGAGATGCAGCGACAGGATCTAGAAGTGGTCCCCGGACTCCATCGTCTCAGACCCGGCGACAGAATCTGGAAGTGCTCCCCGGACTACACCATCTTGGAGAAGTAGCGACAGGATCTAGAAGCATTGTCGCTGAGGTTCGCGTCCCATTATCACAGACGCCCTACGACAGGATCTAGAAGTGCTCTACCTGAGGTTCGCGCCCCAATTGATCTCTCTAAGGGTTGACTCTACCATCGCAGACGCCCCACGACAGGATCTAGAAGCTCTCTGGGAGGCTCAACTCTATCTCAGACGTCCCGCGACAGGATCAAGGGGTGCTCTCTGAAAGGCTCAACTCTTATCGTCTTAGACGTCTCGCGACAGGATCTAGAAGTGCTTTTCCATGAGTCTCGCGCTGCTTGTAGCCTAGTATATAGAGACAGCATGCTAAGGCCAGATACTAGCTTTTCTCTCTGGTAAAGCGATCTAGACCTCATGATTATAACCACAACCAAGTCAAGTCAAAGAGTAGGTGGATGAAGCTGAGTACCTGTGGGTGCTAAGGTTGCATCATGATCTTTATGTATATCCACCTAGGGTACTAGTGATATTTGTTTCCGCCAGACGGGTATGATCTTAACTCTTATAGAGTAGCCCCCGCTTTCCTACGTTGACCGTTGGGTCCAAAAAGTTCTGCTACTCAACGACTTATCTCCGCGACAGTGTGCATCTACCGAAGCTCTCAATCGAAGCGGATCTACAGCCCGTTAATAGCTACGCGAGCCGCGACAGCACCGTCCACCGGTGCCCTTCTTTGGTGGAATTCTACTCTGTAGAGGGAACACAGCCGACAGAATGGCCAGAATCAAGCGGGAACTTTCCGCAACTTACGACTCGGACTCAGATGATCTTGACGCATCTGTGCGTTCGAGTAAGCACCATAATGACCTAAGTGTTGGTTTCCCCCTAGACTTATGGTCTTTTAAACAAGTCCTAAAACTATCTTAGTCCGAATCCGACGCCTCCGTATTTGAAGTGAAGATGGAACTGCCTCAGATCCGAAATCCTGCACCGCTCACTATTCTCCCCACCGACAGCCTCCCTTCATATGAAGATCCGATCTCCCCTCCACCTGTGGCTTTGACATCTCTGCGATCTTTGACCACGAGTATCCACCAACCGGACTGTCACTTAGCCGCAACTGGCTGATATTCGTGACAGTCGAAGACCTACGATCACACCCGGTTGCAGTCAGCACTGGTGTTATCCACATTAGCAACTTCTGGGCCTTCAAACCTGGAATTTAGGAGATGGCAGTCCGATTTGTGGTTCGGGAGATAACCATCGTTATCACGTTGTTCCTTCACGCGGGAACACGGGGTAGGAGCTTGGAGAGCTGTCATTCCTTAGAGTCGTACTTTGATGTACTCCAAGAATTGGGCAAAACTCTTGACATGCCGGCTGTAATGTGGCATCCGCACGGCCGGGAGGGATGGGTAAAAGTCGGATCAATTGACTACTGTTACGACGCCGAGATCACTCACTCTGACGAGTGAATCCATAGCTGTATTTCTAGTACTCCGTACGCACCAAGTGCCTAATATAAAGACGCTTTCCCCTTCTCTATTAGTGAATTTAACCAGATCTTCGTTGTCGACTGGTGGACTAAATGCAGATCTCATAATGTGATATTGACTTGGTGGATAAATAGTGTTAGGTTTTTGGGGTATATATTTTTAATCTCTTCTTTTTTGAGAAGAAAAGCACCGTTAGTATAGTGGCAGTACGTTTCCCTCCCAGGAATCAATATGAATCCGCAAAAGGATAGGAAGAGTCCCGGGTTCGAACCCCGGACGGTGCACCATTGTTTTTTTCTGCCTCTCTAGAACGCTAGGTGATGCTGATACTCGGATAAGGAGCACGCGACTATCCCACCTGTGGACTCGGCAGCGGCTGCCTTGGTTGGCTGGCCCTGAGAGAACCAAATTATCCCAGGCTCCACTATCATGTACATCTTCCTCACCTTCATTCCATAATCCATATTCAATCTTACTGACCTTAACTCAACTCATCCTTACTCCCAACTCATTCTTCTAACCTCTTAATTGTACCGTACACTCTCGACTCATTCTTCCTTTTGACTCTATCTTTACCTCTCTCTTTCTTCAAATCCGACCTCCTTGTTTTCAGTCTACGCTTTCTTTTCGCCTCACCTCCTCGAGATGTTCGGCATGCCATACTCATTATCACTATCTGTGCTTTCCACTGCTTCACCTCCTCGAGATGCTCGACCTCACCTACTCTTCTTTTGCCTCATCTCCTCGAGATTTCATGTTCGAGTTCTACGCTACTCGTTATTGATCTCAAGCCTTTCTTTGGCCTCACCTCCTCAAGATTTCATGTTCGAATTCTACGCGACTTCTTCTCAGTCTTGAGCCTTTCTTTTGCCTTGCCTTGGGTGATGTTTTCATTGCCTTCATCGGTTAGGAACTTCTTTCTCAGCCTACGATGTCTTCATTCTCGAGGTTTCGCTCGCGTTCTAACCTCTTCTCTCTTCTTTCTTCGCCTGTATACCTGGTGGATTGTGCGGCCTATTGAGGATGTCTTCTAGGAGGCTCAGTAGCCGATCCTCAGATAGTGACAGGGCAGGTACTTTCTTAAAGCCCTTGGACATCCAAACCGAGGTGGTTAAACCAGTGAGAAATGACTGGTATTATACTTTCTGGTTCTTTCCTCTGTTGAGACAGTGCGAGAGGAGGGTGGCTATGAAGATACAATGTCCGCCGTCATTGGGTAGACGGACCCGATGGGGAAGGAGCGACCCCATCGGGTCCCGTTGTGCCTTCCCACGGCTGCCATCATGAGCTCGCGGCTTCTTCATCACTGAATCCGTCCTTCGCTGATTCAATCGATACTATCGGAGGTGGAAGTCTATCTTCCTTTTCCATCCAAAATCACGTTCAGACAGCTTCTACTGAGGATCGTTGCGAGCTAAAGGTAAGTTGAGCTGCACCAAAACGCTTCCATCACTCAGACTATCAAGTCTAACAAGCCTTTACTCTAGAGACCTTCAGGACCCTGGCCCCCTACACATATCGAAGCACGGACTGTTCAGAGCATACCCGAGACTAGCTCAGAGCTTCCGATCTTCGTCTCTCGACCCCAGAGCTTATACCCCATACGAAAAAAACTCAAAGAGAAAGTGCCCCTGGAAGTGAGTATGGACTGGAGCCCTGCTCCTTCCTTTCGGGCGGTTCTACTTCCATTGTTGGCCCACTAAGATCGTCTGAGCTATCCGATCTAGGTATGTCTACATACCCTTATGGTTCAAGGCTGCTAACAAAGACAGGCTGCCAAAAAAAGAGGCTATGGCGAGTCAGAAGTCGGAGGAAATCCTCATTTGGGAGGACCAAGAGCAGGACGACTATTCACAGCTGCTCTCCAATCTCCAATCCAATGAGCGGCACAAAACGGCGCTATTGCCCGCAAAGCGGGAAAACGAGACTGTCAGTACAACTCCGAACAAGCACGGTAGGCAGACACCTTTCTTCTGGGCTTGGGGCTTGAGGCTGACCTGTTGCAGTCAAACTAGATCACCTACCGCAAGACCACGACGAGGCCTCCCCGGTAGACGAACTGATATCCGAAGGCTGCCCAGATCTTGTGCCCGATGATGACGAGATCATCGATGGAACACCCCACGAAGACGAAATTTCTGAACTGCATGATATACCGGAAGCGGAGCTGGAAGATCTGGAGGTGGAAACTGAACATGTCGTATGCAAAAGCACTCTTACTGTGCCAGCGCCGAGCGATGAAACTGCACACAACGTCTCTCAATTCCAGAAACGGTTGCGTTCAGTGATTAAGTACCTCTTCCATCATGCCGAGACTGTTCATTGGAATGACATAACCAAGTCCACGGCTTGGGTGGGGCGCTCATGCTATCATCCCATGAGGACCGCCTGCAAGCATTCAGTACTTAGTTTTATTGATTCCGTCATACCGCTACAGACACAGGCTGTATTAGGCGACGATCACATTACTCCAGAAAAGCTTAGAAGCTTGCCTCCCATCAATCCAACAGCCGACGAGGTCGGCGTTTATGGCTGTTACATACGTCAGGTCGGCCGCGCTGGTGGTTTATATATCGGCTCAACAGCATGGAGTTTGAGCAAAAGATTGAAGGAACACTTGTATCGAATGAGACTAGCCCGGCAGCGAGGGTGCACCAAAGGAGCATTCTATAAATTCTACATCTCCCGCCCAGACAGTATCCCCTACTTCTTCGCAATCGCGGCGTGGCCGAAAGCCGGATCCAGTGCGTGGCTGGTTAGGCTTATCGAGACCATCGTCATGCTCATCTTAGATACTTTCGCGGTTAGCAAAGCCTCTCCAACATACACCGTCGGTGAGGAGCAGCTATCCGATCTTAAGGACAAGGCGGGTCTGCGCGCAAACGAGTTTGTGCCCCTAAACTCAGCGTTGCCGACTAAACAGACGCTGAAAACTGCCCTGAAGAGAGAATGCGTGAACTGTGGGTACGTTCAGGGTCCTGGAAAAAAGCCAAAATGGCTGTACAACACGTCTGATCCACTCGCCGCCACTATGCATTGCGAGCCGTGTTACCGCTACCGTGGAAGGCACAACGGTCAAGACAGACCCAATGACGGATCCGCTCTCGCCGCCCCCAAGCATGGCCCCTGTTCAAATGAAAACTGTAAATCTGAAACTAGCCCCAGCGGCGCCTGGGTTTGGGATTCAGATAAGACTGGAAAGAGAGTACTATGCTCCGCGTGCGGTGTCTATAGCCATACTCATGGATTCGAACGCCCCCGCGAAGTTGTGATGAGAACGACCGAACTACGTGTCTGTATCGACTGCCAAACCTCGTCCACAGCTGCGTGGCGATGGCATCATCACGATGATGGATGGAGGTGCCGGGACTGTCATTATGGGATTGGTGGGCGGCGCAAACACTCCGATAAAACTTGTTTGTTTTGTCATGCAACAGATTGTGATACGTGGTTCGAGGAGTCCGGTTTATGCGGGCCATGCCATGCCAATGATCTTCAAGCCCGAGAAGCCAACCAAAAGCCTTCATCTTGCGGCAACTGTAGAACTAAATTGGGCAAGGGCGGGCGCAAACGCCGTTGGATTATCTCAATCCGCGAATTCACTTGCGATCTTTGCTACCTTGCTTGGGAGAAGGGGTACCTCCGCGTTGATGTGTCGGTACACTTTGTGAATTTGGATGTGCGTTGTGAAACTTGTAACGCGATGTACAGCGTTAAATGGAGTTTCGAGGGAGGTCGAGAAAAGTCGGCTGCTGAAGGTGTCAGGCTGCTCTCGTGTAGCAAATGCTATCAGGGGATGAAGCTGAAGTCTTCAAGTCTGGGGACGGTCAACCGCAGTGAACAAGACCGCCAGAAAGGAGAAATGACCTACTTGGAATTCAGAGAGGGGAAGAAGAAGGTCAATCTTCATGACCTCTATGCGTACCTTCAACGAGCGCATCGCATTGATAGGACCCGCGGTGCCGTCGAGGCGGCGGGTGGTATAGCCAGGTGGTATGAGGCAAATCCGATGAACCGAGGTTGACCTGATGGAAGGACCTGTTGCCATACTTTCCTACCCCCTAGCTCGGCCTACGACAACCAACTACCGCAACAATGGGTTGACACAGTCAAGCTACTTTTTCGCGCAGATCTCTTGGTATATCACTATGGAATGTTTTTAGTACCTGCGCTTTCATCTACAGTGCCCTGTGGATCAGAATGAGACTGGCTCCATTTGATTTACGTTGTTGATCTTGTTCTAGCATCTAATCTTCGTCGAAGATCTACCAGAAGACCTTCCTCAGGTCACCTGGGGAGCCGAATCAGTCTTTGTTTCGACGCATCGTTTTACAGAGCTGGCTCAAAGAAATATATATAGTGGGGGTGAATACTTTAGTGAAAAAGATCTGGTTGTTTTATCAGTGTCTAGAACGACATAATGAACAGTAGCATGTCCCTGCTCGGCAGCAGTTGAGTTCTACAACCGACAACTTTTCCGCCCGACGCCCTTCTTTACGAATACTTCGCCAACAGAATCTACTGCACATCGTTTACAGATTGCTTGTTCGCATTGGAAATATGACGCCAATACCATCCCTTCAATATACACTCGAACCCGACAAACCCGCAGATCCCACCTGCATAGGAAATTAATATAAGCCCGGGACCCTTACAGGCAGTGAAGCGTACTGCCACTTCGCCCAACGGCGCTTTGATGCTTGGAAATGTCAAAAATCTTAAATACATAGCCCAAAAAAATACGACTTTTCCCATCACAAGATGTACATTTAAAAGAACAACACCCGCGTTGCCCCAAGTCCACGATAACGTTGAGGGATACGCTCATTCCAATAATGTCACCACCAGTCCCATTCAAACGCGTCTCGACTTACATGGAAGTCCGCCACGGGTAAACAAGGCAGAAGGAGCATGCAGACTGAATGTGCCGACGACGACTTGTTAGTCTCTCAACCCGCTATAACTGTTCATGACGTCGAGGGCTGACTGTGGGCGAGCTGCTCAGTCTCGCTTCTTGTCTGATAGCTTCCAATGCCAATTATTGTACCCAGGCGGGTCTCCAATCGATTCTGAAGGGGAAAACCGGCAGTCACACACAAACACCTAAGACGGTCTGATAGCTTTCAACGCCAACGATTGCGCCCAGCCAGACCTCCGATTGATTCTGGAGGAGGAACCTGACAGTCACATACGAGACACGGTTGAGAGACGAAATGTCCTTGAGACGACCTGACAACACGAATCCAAATGTTTCCTGACTGAACATCTTGAAGAGTATGGGCCAAGACAGCAATACACATGCTGATCTATCCTACAGGATAGGGAGGCTTGACGGTGAATATGCTACGTTTTGACCTTGGCAGCGCTATACGGGAAGAGACGAAGGACTTTACCGAAATATGATGGACACAAACAAGCATCCTCTCCGGCAAGACAGCGGATATTATGGAACCTGGGTGGAGGATGTGTAGTTCTGGTAACGGCCACCAGTAGAGGATACCGAAGGGCTGATTGAAGGTACAACCTGGAGATTCCTTTGGGTGAAATAGAAATCACGGTTTCCTCGACAGTTCCCTCCTATTAGCAGTTCATTGTCACTACTTCAAGTGGGAAAACTTAGTCTTTAACACATGTTTGTTCGAACTTTGCTGGGGCTCTATATTAGCAAGCGGAGACAGCTACTTTGATATTGGAGAGATTTCTGCTCGTTTTGTGAACATAGTTTACTTAAGTCTGGATGACTGGTTAGAGCCAGGATAGGCACCTACAAGAACAGCGGCGATGTACTGTTCCAACGCGGTAATGACATAAAATACCTGGACAAGTGGCAGATGGACGTAAAGTATATGTAGACCAGAGACTAGTGCTACAGATATTAAAAGCGTACCCTCTAGACGAAACCCCTGACCTAGCTTCCCATTGCTTTCTATGTTAGAACTCCTCATATGAGCCGAAGACCGCTCCAGTGCTCGTGAGATCTCAGCATGGAGCCGAGAAAAGCGTTACATATCATACGTCCTAAAAAGGATCAACGTAATAGGCGACACGATAGGCCCGGACTTGTCTGGAAGCTTGCTGAACGAGGGGCTGAAAACCGGGACCTCGGCCTGTTGAGCATTCATACTGAGTTGAGCTAAAGAAAAGTGGACGTAATTGATTTGAGCTTGAACTCGGAACTATTTGACGTGGAGGTAAAGCATCAAGAAAAGATCCTTCTCACCAAGAGCCCATCATTTCAGGGGCTCTTTGACCTTATACCAAGACTGAATAAGATCACCGATTGCTGTTCGGTGTAGGTTGAGGAGGTTGCGGACGGTTTCAGGCTCGCTTGCACTGGCCGCGCGCGCGAGGGCAATGAAATCACCAGAAATTGCCTTTCTGCCCATTTGATGGCCTAATGTCTCGAAGCGATCTAACTTCTCCACATATTTGCTGACAACTCTCAACAACAATGTATCTGCGTCTGGCCCATATCGTGAATCCAGGAATCTCAGGGCGGCACGACGACACTGCTGGTCCAAATTAACCAACTCAGCGCGATGCGGATCTTCTGAGCTGCCTTTGCCACCAGATTTTGAAGATTTCATTGAAGCCGGAATATCGCTTTGTGGTTGCTGGCCTTTCTGCTCTCGCTGAGCTCTCTTCTGTAGCATCTTCTTCTTTCGACCTTGGTCCTTTTCCTCATCTGTACGTGCGTCCTGTCGTGCCTTGACTGTCTCTTTGTTCGTGTTGTAGTAATTCGCTTGGTATAGACGTGCTCTCTCCCTCGCGGCAGGATCACTTCGATGCTCTAACGAGCGTCAAAGTCTCCAATGCAAAACTTCAGGTAATTAAGAATCAAAATAAGACGACCAAAGAATATTTCAAACAGGTATTGCTGTAGCGTAGCTGCAAATCGTCCAGTTTCAATGTCGTCCATAGTGCATAATCCGCCAGTCAACAAGTGGTAGCCAGTAGTAGGAAGACTAGACGTCGCCCGAGTATGACAAAACAGAGACTAGACGTCACTGCAAACAAGTCAAACAAGTCTGTGTGATCCGGTATATTAATAATTTGGTCTTTTAAGGGGTACTTATGATTGTGTGGTTGGTGCAGGTGCTTGATAAATTGGCCACGGTTAGGGCATGGCGTTCCAAGGTTGCTTTATATATTTCGTGGGTGCTTCCCGAGGTCGGTTGTTAAGCGACCGCTGTAGCGGACACGGACCAAGCTGTAACAACAAAGCTGCAAAATATGGACAATACTAAACAAACATAGACACGGGATTGATTCTTCTGATCTAACACTACCATGTGGCCAGCAAGCTCGGAGTTAGGTACTTTAATTGATACAAGTACGGCATCCTCTACCTTAACTAACATACGATGTAAGTGCAATGAATATAAAGCCAACACTTTGAACCCCACTATAATCTCGGACCCGATGAGAGCAGATATAAATATAATCGAGGAACCCAAACAAGTGTAAAAGTAGACCATGTTCAGCCAGCTCACCATCCATGTCAAGAAAAGCAAAGACAGCACCCTGGCAATGCATGCCGAAGCCGAGCCTAGAGAAATATAAACAGTTCAGATCCTTGATATTTGCGAGTACAGCTCCATAGAAACATCCATACGTATCGACCTTGATGCACAGAAACAGATCCTATTGGTAATCTGTGAGTAACGTAGCAGTTCTTTGAGGGGTCGTGATCTAGCCCCAAGTGAATCAAGGCACGACGAAGCCACCGTAGCCAGCATTTGAAACCTAGGCCTTCATCCCAGCGAATGATTGGGCCCTGGTCATATGCATCGCCAATGTAACTTGATGGTAGACCCTTCCTGCATCTACGAGAGTATCCAACCAGGCTTATTCCGGCAAAATCGGTTCCGTCATATATATTCCTGAAGAATCCCGTGGCCCACGATCATAAGTCCAGTGGGAGTTTGATGTGCTTCATGAGGGCAGCCAGTTAGACCTACCCTAAGCCCCACGAAGACCCCGAGGCCGGGGCAGACATGTATGCACCAATCGGTTGGGATAGGATAGCGGCAAAGAACATGCAAAGGCGAGGATTTGACCGATATCACATTAGGAACCAGGGTAGGCCAAGACCCGACAGTAGTAGTTATTTGAGATCTCAAGAATGCGATCCTCAACAGAACTATTCGGACGCTACATTGGCCATGATCCCAAAGCTCAATATGGCTCACCATACCATAACATACCACGAAAGCCCCGACCATGTACTCTTATAGTTATCAGGTCAGAGCCAGAGAATTGCAACACCCCTCCAGGCCGAATCAGGTACTTCAATAAGCTTACAAAGCCCTTTCCATCCTGTCATAACGTACAAGCGAGGAGTATCTCGACAAATGAACAGTGCTGCAAGCTGAATTAAAAGCCCCCTTCCGTTCCAGCAAAAAGCTCGTTTTCGGCCTGTAAACTAGGCGTTTAGGCCACGGCCAACAACCCCCATTGATCAATATGATGTTATAGGTAGAGAGTGGACACCCTGATGGTCGTCGCACGAAGAGCGCAACCGTGTCGTACGCCAGTCCAGCGGGAAACATCGTGAAGACCCCCGCGTCCGGTACTGTCAGATGTAAAGGCTAGTTCTCAGCCTATAGAAGTTACCATGAAAGACGGAAAATTTAGAGTATACACGGATACTCCGTAAGAGAGATGGGACAAGGACGTAGTGGTTGTCCATCGCAAAAATGGTGACAGCGGTGCCCTGGGAGACGGGAAGGCCAGAAGCACATGCGTCGTGATTGGGGTAGATTCTAGAAGACCATGCTGTAATCACCACACCCGCTGACAAAACAAGATTTATTATGACAGTAATACAGCCCACAGATGGACGAATGCTAAGTTAGTTATGTCAATGGGACAACGCTCGATAAAAATAGACAGGACTCGTATATATTCATAACTCATTCCTATACATCATCTCGGGTGTGGTCGAAGGCCAAACACACAAGATCTCCAACCTCATACTCAGAGCAAGCACTGATACATGCAGCAGTAGGGATGCCACCTGCATCCTTACATCTGTGGTCCGGAGATTAATAGCCGCAGCCACGATTAAAAAGTACAGCACCCACGGATTGACAGCCAAGGGAGAGCAAGGCTGCAACACCATGGCGATTTTGACAAGGAAAAGAGCCAGCTGCACAGCAAAAGGCGGGGGATACCACCTCGAAAGCCGCCGCGAAAGGGAAGTCCTGCCCGGCGGAGGAGGTAACAGTCGGATAGAAGGCTCGACAGTAGGCGGTACGACTTGTCTGGTCTCGTAATTCTCGTTCATGGGTGGCGAAATGGACTGTGCACTAGAGAACCGCGGCCGGACAATCAAATCACGATCCGGACTGAGCGAGCTTCTTCTTTCTGTGCTATCCATATCTTCAATCACAGGGGTCAAATCTCCGACAGACCCATTCGATTCATATACAGAGTTGCGGCGTATAGCAGGACCTCGCGGGAAGGACCTCTTGGGAGACACTGCCTGATCAAACGGATCGACAGTGTCGTCGAGAGGACGAATCCTGGAGCTGGTGTGAACATCAGGGGTAGAAGCATTACTGCCGCCCCGTTTGGTGCGTAGGTTCTCGTTGGCGCTGGCGCCGACCTCAAGGCCACCTAGAACCTCGTCTGCAGACGGCCGCAGGTCAGGATCTACAGATAACAAACGCCATAAGAAGGTGTAGAGTTGTTCAGGTAGATCGGGACGAATACGACCTGGGTTGAATCCAGACCAATCCATGATCTCTTCGCGAAGCTTATCAAGATCCTCCCTTTCTTCGTGGATGAGATCGGCATTCTGATACGGGAGTTGCCCAAAGCACAAAAAATACAAAATCATTCCAAGGCTGAAAATGTCACTTTTAAAAGTGAAATTGGCGTAGGGTCCATCGGGGTATTCCCGTCGCAGCACCTCTGGGGCACAATACGACACAGTTCCTGTCGCACCAGTAGATAGCCGGATCGCATCCTGGGCTTGAACCTCGCCGAAGTCGCTAACCAAGACCCGTATGCCATCGTTCGTCTTGTGCAGCAGACAGTTATTGGGCTTGAGATCACGATGAATATACCCGCTAGCATGGAGATACCGGAGGCCGGACGTAATATCCTTGAAGAAGGAGTATATCTCATCAAAGTGCAGTTTGCGAGGTTCTTTCAAGTCGATAGGTGCCTCGGGACCGCCCTTTGACCTCCGCCGAATACGCTCCTTTAGTTCTTGGGGAGTTGTAGGATTCTGCATGGAGCCACAAATATAGTTATGAAGATCCCCTGCATTGCAGTACTGCTGGAGGATGAACGCGCATGGGACGCTAGGTCCAAATGTAGTAATCTTGGCGTTTTCCAGCCATACATGTCGGTATGAGACGAGGTTCTGATGAGAGAGATGCTGAAGCGTCTGAACCTCAATAAGGACCTTCTCAAGCCATTCATGGTCGTCGCCGACGGGCACGCGCTTACAGGCGTAGTGCCCAAGAGACACGCCGTCCAAAACATGCTTCACCAGCAGCACCACGCCCTTCCCGCCTTTTCCTAGCACCGTTTCTTCCACAAAGAATCTCTTGAAGTAGTCCGGAGTAAACGCGGCCGACGAAATGCCGTGAGGGACCCTAGACTGACTGGACTCGCTCGAAGGACTATCGGCCAGGACAGGTTGCACGAAACGGCGAGTTTGCGACTGAGATGCGGTCGGTTCTACCGAAGGAGGCGGGAGGCTATTACGGAGCATGCGGAAGTATTCGGGGTTCACGAATTCCTGCTGCGACCCGGCATGGTGGTTGTCTTGACCCGAAGTCTCGTCGCGCAACGGCCTGCGACAATACGGGCATTGCGGATCGTGATCATCTTGCTCGTCATCGGTGGCATTTCGAAGAACTAGCTGCTTTGAAACCGGATCATAAACCACAACGGAGCCGTCATGGCGCCTGGTATGATTTCAATTAGGACGAGACTTCGGCAGCGGTCGCGAAGATGAAGCTTACAGAACAACATCGTTGGAAGAGGAATAAGGAACAATGGCGCCGTCCGCCATCATAAATCAGAGCGGCATATTTCCTGAGAAGGTAGAGAGGTGAAAGGCCATAACCATGAGAAGACAGTGATTGCTTAAGAGAAGAAAGGCGGTGGTCCATCCTCTAAAGTGAGGCAGGTGCCCATGAGATGGACCGGTCCATGTGGATGCGATGATCATGACTGCCCCACGCGGACACGTGAGCCAATCCCGTCGTTTGTCTGTGCTTGCTACAAAATACTCGCTACTTTACTGATCCGTTGGAAAAAGTATAAAACAAGATCTTCTCATAACATTTGTAAGGGGTATCTAGATAAGTGATGTCGTTGACATCAAGCTCGACAATGGGTCCTTCCGGAGGAAGCATCCTTGGAGCATGTATGATGGAGGCAGCCCAGAGGCCGACGCGACGCTGTGGGTACTGCCTATTGTTATCCAAGTGGGCTCGGGCGATATAAACCGTGCCACGATTTCCGCGCTGCGTTCTCAGACCGAATGTTGCACAGCTGTCAGATAGACCAGCCGATCGGCCAAGCAGGAAGCGACAGCTAAGTGTGCAGGGCGTTCTGCGACGCTGGTGTCAAACAAGCAGGTCAAATATGACTCGTGCAAGCTTGCCGAAGTTGTGAGGTGTTGAGATGATAGGAGGCTAGAAGGCGCTCATTCCTCTCCACTCTCATCATCGCTGACCTCGAGGTTGGCAATCGAATCGTTGTCGCTGTCATCAGCCTCGTCATTGAACCCCTCGAACTCTTCATCAGAGGCGGAAGCGGACTTGTCCTGGGCTTCCTTGTCTTCTCCCGCGTCCTGGGAGGTCTCCTCGATCTTGCGCTTCCGTCCCATCTCACCAAGTCTGCCCTCACGGCCTTCAATCTTCTCGCCCTCACCAGGTGTGTGAGGAGGCGGAGTGAACCAAGGAATTTTGCCTCGAAGGAAGTCGTTGATGACCATCTTGGCAACACCATCGAGATCCGGCTCGCCTCCACGAAGAAGCCTACCACCCTTTCGGGCGAGAATGCTGAGGAACTCAATGGCATCGCTCGTTTCCTTGATGCCATAAGTGCGCTCAAGGTGCTTGGGCTGCACCTTCTTGAGGATGGCGGGGATATACTGCTCGGGGTTGTCGACGTTTTCAACTCGGACGACGCCTCTGAGAAGAATATCCTCAGGAGTATCTGTCTGACTTGGCGGGACAACACCGGGGCAGTCGATGAGGTAGATCCTCTTCATCAAGGTGATGTATTGCCAGACCTTGGTCTCGCCAGGAATGGGAGCGACAGTGCACACCTTTTTCTTGCGGAGCGTGTTGATGATCGAAGACTTTCCTGTGTTAGGGTAGCCGATGAACCCAACCGAGATTTGCTTTCGGTCGGAGTGGAGTGACGAGAATTGTCTCAGAAGCTGAATGAGAGATCCTTTACCAAAGGAGTTGTTGATCGAAGCGTGGAAAGCTAGAGTAGGGTAGTCCTTGGACAGGTGGCGAACCCAAGCGGCCTGGTGTACAACGTCAGCACACCATAATGGTATAACAAAAAAAAAGCAAAAAGGTAATGATGTGTGAAATGTTACTAAGAGTGCTGCTATGAAGACGCCGATGGCAAAGCAGTACTCAACTCACGAACAGAACACTGCTCGGTCCTTAACGATCAGCTCTCAAGACGAAAGCCGATCAGCCTAGCTTCAGAATGAAATTCGGCGCGGACCAGCGTTGATATGCCAAAGCTGTAACAGACAATACTTCCATTGAGAAAGCGTGACACGGAGTCACAGAAGTAGACTTGACTTAGCGATGGCATGGCCGGAGCCAATGGAAAGATGGAACGAATGAAAATAGCATGAAGCAGATAAAACTTACCGCAACGCCAGTAGGCACAAGGTCACACTTGTTGAGAACAAAGATCAAGTGCTTGTGAGGTGCCTCCTCGCGGATGTATTTTTCAATACCTCTGCAGCGAGTGCCCTCGGGATCGCGAGCATCGATAACGTGAATGACAACGTCAGAGGAATCAATGACCTTGTACAGCTCGTTCCAGATTCTCTTGGATTGACCCTTCAGGAAGACTGCCTCACGAGAAATCGGCATCGTGCCAATGCCGAGGTCGGCCGCCACGTCGTCGCCTGCAACAGCCGCAGTGCCGTCCTCAAAGGTAGCTTGGTTCGACTTTTCAACGTAGCTATCGTGCATCTTGACAGTCTCACCAGCCAAATCTTCGAGCGATGAGACCCCGAGCTTGACTCGCTTTCTCTGAGCCTTGGGCCCGAATGTGTCGCTAAATGGTGAGGTTTCAATCGCCATCTTGGCCTCATGCTGCTTGAGTCCATTGACCGTCTGGTTTTCCTTGATCAAACTCATTGGCAGCTTGTTGGTCTTCAAGAGAACCTGATACGGATCGGAAGCGCGCTCGGCGACGGCTTCGCGGAACGAGGATAAAGCCTCCTGCGAGATAACTCGAGTATTTCCGAACCATTTCCGGTTGGGCTCAATTCTAGCGACCGGAGCCTCTCGAGATTGGTACGAAGCAGCAACGGTGATGTTTCCAGCGGCGTCACGTCGAGGCTTGCCATCCTTGAGCATATTCAGGTGCTTCACCTTCTTCGCATCTCTTCTCAAATCAGTGGCTGCATCGAGCATTCGATAGGACGAAGCTTACCTGTAGAAATTTTCACCCTTGACTCTGACATTGGCCATGCCATCGTTATCCTTACCCTGCCGGGTCCGGCGGGTGGCTTCCTTCTTTCCGGTACCCATTTCGATATGATCTTCTGATATCCTAAGAAATCAAGAAGAAATAATAGGGTGAAGAAAAAAAGTTGGCGGAACGCAGAGGGAAGGAAGAGAAAAGTTGCTGAGGAGAAATTATTTTTTTGAAGGCGCCAAGCGGAGCAGCGCACGGGCCAACGGCGAGAAAATCGCTTCGATCTTTTTCCGGCGTCAAGCCAGACAACCGCGTTGCTCACCAGCTCAAACCGCCGGGGTTGTGAGCTCATAGTCATCAGCCCATACTCAACTCCGCCTCTTCTTGCTCCTAGGTCTTTAGGCTCACACCTAGACCTTCCGCAACAATGTCCGTCTTCCGCCAATGCCGCACTGCTACCGTGCAGCTCCGCGGTTTTTCTTCATCCTCCGCTCTCCGCGTCGGACCCGAATCGCCTAACTTCATTGAAGTTCCTCGAATAATCCAACCGGATCTTCCCCAGAAGCCCCGTGTCAAGGGTACACTGCCAGTGCCCCGGGAGCTCTTTCCCAAGCGACGAGCGGACAAACCTAACCCACAATACATCGCCGCCGCCGCACCCCTGCCTACCAAGCAAGAAAAGATCAAGTCAAATGAGCCCCATGCCGAGTACCGAAGCTGGAAGCGCAGCATGGCCGACATGAGGAGGCAGAACTTTGAGGAGGGTCTGCTGGAACTGCACAACCGGAAGCAATTGACGGATAAGTCAATGGAAGAACGGAGTCGGTCGAGGCAAAAGCTGCGAAACCACGTCCTCCGCCAGCCCGACCGAGCAGATGAGCTCCTCACCCGGCCTACAATTCCACAGATTATGATACCGAAGCACACGCCTGTGTTGCCGGACCCAGGTAGAAAGAACCGTCTCCAGGCATCGCAGCGTCGGACTGAGCGGAAGGCGCACCTTAAGGAAATGGAGCGCCGCGAATCGCTGCACACGCTTTACATGAATGCTCGCGAGTTCATTACCACGGAAACCCAGTTGGCGGCCGAAATCGAGAAGGTCTTCCCTGATGGAGAGAACGAAGCTTGGCGCAACGACACCAAGAATGGCGAGAACATTTGGAACAAGGGACTTCCCAAGACTATGGCATCCCGCACTGCAGAGTTTGGGCGAGAGGTTGGGCGAGAGGCGCAGAAATGGGATGCCGTCCAAGGCAGGCTCCAGAAGTTAGGTGAGGAGATCACCGGCGGAAAGATTTGAAGTGTTGATCACTTGTATAATACTGCTATTTGCATGTAACTCGATATTTGTATTTTGATTGCACCTATTTTACACCATGTATACCAATTCTTTACGAACTGAACCCGAGCTTCGTCCGTGAGCAAATATAACCAAAGCGCCGTCGCTATGCAATAATAAAAATGGCCTCTAGGAAGAGTGCTCATGTGCTACCATCGTCTGAGCCAGCAGCGAGAGCAGCCCCCTGTGTGGCAACCGGTTTCATGACGTTAAAAGAGCTTTCCTGTCGCTTCGGAACCTCCTCGTCAATGAAGCACCCCAAGCCCGCAAAGGCCTCGAGCATGGTGCGTGAGTAATATTCTTGCAAATTGTACCCACCTGCAAGCGTCCGAGTATCTTGCCGGATAGGATCAAGATACGAGGACGGATAGTGATCCCGTAATGTGTAATAGTCTCTTTTGTTTGGAACCATACCGCCAAATGGATCGTAAGGCTTCTCGGGCTCCGGTGTCTTGATCTTCTTGAGACCCTTGATCAAACCGGAGCCGCCTTCCTCGGCAGTTGCGGCGCCAGGATAAGCAGGCTTTTGAGCATCTGTGCCGCGTAAAGCAGCTTGTTTCTGCCGGATTCGCTCTTCCTCGCTGCGCCGGGCTGAGGATTTCTTGAGCATGACCTTTTGCAAAGCAGCGGCATCTCCTGCTCGCCCTTGCGCAAGGTTGTTGAGATAATTTTCTCGACCGGCCATTAGTTCTTTTCGCTCGTTTTCGTACTCTTCCTTGGCCGCCTGTCGTCGCAGACGTGCCAGTTCTTGCTCGTGGTTCTGACGTTCTTGGAACGAGGAGACTTCCTTAGCTTCGAGTGCTTGGTTGGCACGGATGGACCGCATGTTCTCGGATGCGTAGCTCTGAAGGTCTGCTTCGGTCTTCGCGACATCGATTCTGTTGACGAGGTTGAAGATTATTTCCTCTCTCTGCTCTAGGAAGTTATCCCAGTCCAGCTTGGAATCGAACTCTTCTTCTCGGCGGTTGAGGCTATACACGGTTAACGTCTACTTAGCGCAAGCCGGGGAAGACAACTCACACCGTCATCACTCTCCGCCGTATATCCACCTCCCTCTCGACATGTATATCCTCGAATGTCTGTTTGCGAAATCGAGCCTTTCTCAGCGTCTTGTGGCACCCGGCCACAGGGCAGTTCGCCGGGCCCCCGGAGAATATCCGGTCAACGCAGGACTCGCACATCTTGTGGTAGCATTCTGGGTTTATGAGAAATCGCATATCCGGGTTCAGGTACCGCGAGGATTTGCAGACGGGACAGACCTCTAGAAACGCCGCGGTTAGCTTGGACATGAGACTTCGAAGAAGTAGTCGGGATCTTACCATCTTCATCCCCGCGGTTTACCAGAGCTTCGCGAGAAGGAGGCATGATTGTAGTACCGCTGCTCACCGCGATAAGCAGAGATGATGCCTGTTAAGCGTTGAGAAATGACAGAGTCGAAGGCGACCTCAACGAGCCCATGTCGGTCATCAAATGTCCGCTAGCCAATCAGACCGAGGCTTCATTGTTCCGCGCGGCGGAATTTCTGTACGGACTTTTTGCCGCCCGCCTTTCAAAAGTTATCCCCTCACTCCTCAACGAATCCTCACTTTTAACTCACGGGATTTAGTCGCGAATCATACTTCTCGTTCCTCGGCATACTAAATAACATCTGGGTCTGTTCAAAATGGGAGTCCCGGACAGCAACATCGAAGGGCTTGAGCGCCAGCGCCGCGAGCTTGAGGGCAACATTTTGCAACTGCAACAATCTCTTTATCATTGGAGGACATGGGAAGCGGAGTACGAGAGCCTGAAAGAAGGCATCAGCGACCTAGGCGACGATGCCTCCACGCGCGATTTTTTACGAGTTAGCCGCGATTTTGGCGGGACGTTCGTCACCGAGGACGAGTTTCGAGTGATTATCGGCGAGAAACAAGGCCTCCAGCGGAATAAAGAACAAGTGGTCGCCCTCATTTCGCGACGAATCGACTATGTCAAGGAAAACGTCGCGTCGATGGAAAAGAGATTGCGCACGGCCGAATCTCAAATGGAAGCCCTAGATTCGGCTGAACAGAAACCGCGGAATCCAGCAGAGGATTTTCCGATGAGGGAGATTATTGAGGAACTTGACGAAGACGGGGAGGTCATTTCGAGTACAACTACGAACCCCGGCGACCAAGCTTCAAGCCTGCTGGAGATTTTGAAGAAGGCCGGCGTTCAGGACATACCAGACCTCCCCAAGCCGGATAGTTCCATATCTACCGAGTCACAACCGTCGGAGCCTACACTGGAGGACACACCTCCCTCGATCACTCAGGAAGCGGAAAATAAGCAGGTTCCGTCCACAAGGAACGGGCTTTCATCGCTTGTGATTGATGCGGTCGAGACTCCTGTAGAATCCGAGAAAGAAGTTCCGGCTGTGGACATTGATGAATCCCCGGAGGATGCTCAACTCCGTCGTGAAATGCTGCGATATGGTCTAGATGAAGTTGGTGCGGTAGTTGCCGAGCTTGAGCTGGCTGATGACGCAAGTGACTTGTCCACTGAAGAATATGATGCATATCCATATGACGACGAAGACGAAGATGAGGAAGATGAGAATGGGCGCACTATCGGGCCCGTGCTGGACGAAGACTACCACCGACAGATGCGTGAGTTGGAGGCGAAGTTGAACGCCCGGGGCATGTGGAATGTCGGCAAAGATTCCGCATCGCTCCCCGTACACGTGAAAGAGGACCTTGAGCAACCGGCTAAGGTCAAGATAGAGAGAACCGTGGAACCGAATGACGAACTGGCTTTTAAAGCGAAGCCAAAGAAAAAGGTTGCATTCGCCGAAGAGCTTGACATCGCCCCAGCACCCAAACCTCAAGCGCCTGAAAGCAAGAAAGTTGTCCCTCGGGAGTCTGATGTCCCTGTCTTATCGGACTCTATCATTGAGCGTACAAAGCCGGAGAAACCTTCTAATACCGTCACTGCACCGGCCCCAAAGAAAACTTCCCGTTTCAGGACAGCTCGCGGTACTGGAGGGACCATCGCCGACATAAACTCTGCTGCACCCCCAACCTTTGGACAACGCAAAACCGCCTCACTTGGACCAACCCCGTCCATGCCTTTATTTCCCGCCAAGCCCGCAGAACCGAAACCCTTTTCCCAACCTATCTCCGACATCACCGAAAAGCCACCGGGTTCTGTGACTCCTTCCGGACCCAAGGACAAAATCCTGGCAGATACTCTGGTCGAGCGTGTCATTGCGGAGGGAACCGCCACAGCTCCAGAGCCTGACGAGTTAGACGAAGAACTTCATCGGAAAGAAATCGCCACCGAATTTCACCGGATGAGAAACAGGATGGCTAAACAAAACGGTGGCTCCCAGGAAGACGATGATGAAGAAGAATTCGTTCCAGTCGAGGAACCGCCAAAGCGAATCAGCAAATTCCGGGCATCCCGGATGGTATAACTGAATATAACAAATATAGACACAGATACCCAGCAATATTTCATTCAATAATAGACATGATTGCATATCCAGTGGTCAGATGCAGATTTGCCAATAGAGATAAGTACTAGGAGTTCTACAATCATCGCAATGGGCATACCATCTCCTGTTGGTCTATCCATCGTCGAGAATTCCAAGATCAAAGACAAGGGCTCTCTGACTGCCTTCCTTTCCTGGCTGTATTGGACTCGGTCGAGTACTTACGGTCTGGAATCGGTGGATCTGCGGTTACGTTTCACCCTCTACATCAATTCACGCATTGTCAGTGGGCCAGATTGCCCGCGTCCCACATTGCCTGGGTCAGTATATTGGTATACCAGGGGATATATGGGCCGCACAAACAGGGTTGTGGCGCTGTACCTGTTCTCGGAATAGAACAGGACCCTGACGTCAAGGTACTCGATAATCACTTCCTCCGGTGTCTAAGCAGATTGAATTGACATTATTTTCTCCATCAGGCGGTTCGAACTGCATCTGAAGGTAACATACAAATATCTGTTGCCCTACTCCGTAGATGCATAGTGTCCGAGTGCCTCGGCCTACTAGGCTGGTTATGAGTAGCAACTTCGTCCAATGGCACTGCTTTCTTTCTCAACCAAACGATCATCAATGGTGAGCAGGCTTATTCTTTCAAAAACAAGTATAGAAAGGGATACGGTTCTATGAGGGGCGTGTCTATGCTTCCCGCGGAGAAGAGACTGAGGAAGTATATAACCACTTGCTATATTTATCAGCATTGAGGCATAATCACTCTTCGTATTCGTGAACACAAGCAGTATTCTTGATTTATTTTGGACTCTCAACTTCGGTCAACGGTATTGTGCGCATCGAACCAGGCAGCTGTAGAGAGGTCTCGTCAAACCCATTGTTCTGGCTCCACCTCGCTTGTTGATAAAAATGACGTGGATAGGATCAACGTGGGCAGTTGCCTGAAGAAAGAGATACGTAGTTAGTCTGACGCTGACCAGGACCATACTTTGAATGTAATATTAGGTTGAAATAGAAAGAAGCAAAGCCGTTAGGGCGATTTACTGGGCCGGTCCACCAGTCGAGCCAGTTTTCCCACTCCGAGCATGCCCCATCAATGCCCGTCCCTGTTGACCTCTCCACTGCCCTTCTCCATCTCCTCAGGTTCGATGATGTTGACCTAGCAAGGGCACACTTACTGCCTTGTCTGGCCTCGATCGAGCGAATGACTTATCAGATCGGATATTCTTCAAAAATGATCTACTCTGTACCTTGCTCCGCGCTCCACCCCGCGGAGGACTTTAGCCGTGCCTGGTGGAGTATGATGCACTCCCATTATTATTGATAGGCTAGAGACCCTTCTTCGAACGCGGACTACGAATGTATCGCCTAGACGGTTTCCACTGAAACAACAGCATACCCGAGGCGGTTTCTCCCGTGATCGCCGGACAACGAGGACAAGGTTAGAGGGTGGTGCCTTTGGGTTTCGCAGTGGCGTGAGCAGCCTCGACCCCGGCTGTGGGCTCGTTAAGCGCATCAGTGCCACCGGAGCTCGTGGGTCAAAGTACGATTTGCTCGTACTCTCCCAGAAGCTCGAACGAGCCATGAAACGGAATGTGCTGGCCAAGGCAGAGTTATACTCGACCCAGAACCTTTGGACGGCCCACCTCGCTGTTGACCGATTACCTGTATTGTCCTTGCTGGTAGCCTAGTGGCAGGGAGGTTTGTCCCGAGACTCAATTGACAATCAAATCGAACTCCACAAGTATGAGTGACGTCTAACATTTGGAAGTTCGAGGCCCGGGTTTCTCGGCCTGGTTACAGCCTGTTTACTCTCTCACTGAGGAGGTAGCATTGGGCCAACCTGGGATTTTCCTCCCAGGGTTCAATGTTTCGTAGATACTATGACCACATACGCTGAGTAAATGACCCGGAGCATCCCCCCGAGGTTATAAATTAGCTTCCTCCTTCCAGAGCATATCTCAACCATTTCGAGTGTAGGAAAGGATCAGGTTGACTCTTCCCTTACACTCGCTCTGCCGGTTTCATCTGGCCATGGCCAATGTAAGGAACTTTGCTGCTTTTGCAGCTTTTGCGGCAAGTGCCCATGCACTTGTTCCCCGCGATACCAGCTGCTGCTTTCACCTCACAGCATCTGGTGGTGCATCAGGTCCTGTCGGCCAGCTTGGTGACGGACAAAACCGTGTCGGCGGCGGCTCTTCAAGCTTGCCTGAGGGCCAGTACTGTATCGACTCAGATGGCTCTCTCATTGATGGAAACGGACGCGGCTGTCTATTGACTCGTATGATATTGACCTCAACTCGTCGATACCGTGGAAGAGCTTGCTGACCGTTCGTTATTGTAGCTCCTACAACACAATTCCAATGCGACTTAGGCGGCACTCCAACACCTGGATTCTCTGTCGGCTCAAGCGGAACACTAAGCTACAATGGACAAAGCAGCTTCGTTGCTTGTGCAACCGGGGACAGCGGAGAGATGAACATCTACACATCGCCGAACCCCTCAGACGTTACAGGCTGCGTTAGTGTTCAACTCATGGCCGATTCCTGCTCAGGAACAGGTCCAGGCGCGGGCGGAGGTACGGGTGGAGGAACCGGAGAAGGTCAAGGGCCAGGACAAAGTGCCACACCTAGCGCTCCTGGTGGTGGTGGTGGAGGCACTGGAGGAGGTCAAGGACCTGATGCTACGCCCAGTTCGCCTGGTGGTGGTGGCGGTACAGGAGGAGGTCAAGGACCTGGGCAAGGTGCCACGCCTAGCTCTCCTGGAGGTGGTGGTGCCGGAGGAGGTCAAGGTCCAGGACAAAGCGGTACACCCAGCTCTCCCGGTGGTGGCGGTGCTGGTGGAGGTCAAGGACCTGGCGCAATACCTAGCTCTCCTGGCGGCGGTGCTGGCGGAGGTCAAGGACCCAGTTCTCCCGGTGGTGGTGCTGGCGGAGGTCAAGGGCCCGGCCCTACTCCCAGTTCTCCTGGCGGTGGTGCCGGCGGAAGCCAAGGACCTGGCGCTACTCCCAGTTCTCCCGGTGGAGGTGGTGGTCAAGGACCCAGCGGTACTCCTAGCGCTCCTGGAGGAGGTGGTGCCGGAGGAGGTCAAGGTCCTAGTCAAGGTGGAACGCCGTCGCCCAGCACTCCTGGAGGAGGGGGAGGTGGTGGTGGAGGCCAAGGACCTGGCCAGAGCGCTACTCCCTCGCCAAGCGTTCCCGGAGGTGGTGTCGGAGGCGGTGGTGGCTCTCAAGGTCCTAGTCAAAGCACTGTGACTGTTCCAGTTATCTCGCCTTCTCCCACGTCTAGCGCTCCTGGTGGTGGTGCTGGTGGTGGCGGCGGTGGATCTCAACCCGGCCAAAGCACCGCAACTGTCCCCGTTATCTCACCCTCGTCTAGTGCTCCTGAAGGTGGCGGCGGCGGCGGAGGCCAAGGCCCCAGCACAAGCACTGTCACCGTCCCAATTATCTCACCATCGCCAAGTACCCCAGGCGGCGGAGGTGGCGGCCAAAGCACTGCCACGGTCCCAATTGTCTCGCCCTCATCTAGTGCTCCTGGAGGTGGTGCTGGCAGAGGTCAAGGTCCCAGCACAAGTACCGTCACAGTCCCTATTGTTTCACCATCGCCGAGCTCTCCAGGTGGTGGCGGCGGAGGTCCAGGTCAAGGCGCCTCACCCTCACCTAGCTCTCCAGGAGGCGGCACAAGCACTGTTACTGTGCCAATCGTCTCACCGTCGCCAAGTTCTCCAGGAGGCCAAGGTCCCGGTCAAGGCGCCTCACCGTCGCCTAGCTCTCCAGGAGCAGGTGCTGGAGGAGGTGCTGGAGGAGGCGGAGGGGGTGGCACAAGCACTGTTACTGTACCAATTGTCTCATCGTCGCCAAGTTCTCCAGGCGGCCAAGGTCCCGGTCAAGGCGCTTCGTCCTCGCCCAGCTCTCCAGGAGGCGGTGCTGGCGGAGGCGGAGGAGGTGGCACAAGCTCTATTACTGTGCCAATTATCTCACCATCGCCAAGTGCTCCAGGCGGCCAAGGACCTGGTCAAGGAGCTTCACCCTCACCCAGTGCCCCGGGAGGAGGCGGTGCCGGAGGAGGTGGAGGAGGTGGTCAGAGCACCATGACCGTCCCAATTGTTTCGCCCTCGCCCAGCGTCCCTGGTGGAGGTTCCGAATGTGCCGACTGCCCTCCCACAACAACTGTTTACACTACTGTCGTTGTCGATTGCAGCACTGAAACTCCTGGCGTTCCTGCTGGAGAAGCAAACACGCCCGGTGTTCCTGGAGAAACTGAGCCTGGTCAACCTCCTGCCACTGGAGTTCCCACGGGTCCTAGTGGTGGCGGTGGAGGCGGAGGTCAGCCTACTGGTCCTGGTGGCGGTGGTGGTGGTCAACCTACTGGCCCTGCTGGCGGCGGCGGAGGGGAGCAGCCTACTGGTCCCACTGGTGGTGGTGGTGGTGGAGGAGGAGGAGGAGGAGGAGGAGGAGGAGGAGGTCAACCTACTGGTCCGGCTGGCGGCGGCACTGGCGGTCAACCAACCGGACCTGCTGGAGGCGGCGGTGGTGGTGGTCAGCCCACTGGCCCAACTGGCGGCCAACCTACTGGACCTGCTGGAGGAGGTGGTGGAAGCTGCCCTACCGATCTTTCAGGCAACTACGAATATCCTCATCTGATCATCCCTGTCGACTCATCTTCCCCAGGTACAGCGTACGGCACTCAGTTCAACGGAACCATCACACCGACAGTCTCGACTATCTTCAACTTTGACATTCCTGCCACCGATTCCGGCAAGACCTGTAGCCTGGTCTTCCTCTTCCCTAGACAGGAGGATCTCGAGACTTCTGCCTTTGACTTTAGCGGAGACGGCACAATCCAGTTCTCAGCTCTGGAGACATACGCTACCCAGTCGACCACATACAACAACGCTCCCCAAGTCAGCCAGAACCTCGGCCAATACACCGTCTCGCCTGGCAATTCTTATGCTGTTTCCAGCTTCGCGTGCCCTGCTGGCCAGACTGTCAGCTTCGAGATGTCAACTCCTGGAAGCACCGAACTTGAGTTCTTCGAAGATTACAACCCCTCACCGTGAGTTTTCCCATGTGTTCTCTTTTGAGCTTTGACTAACTTGCAACCAGCCTTGGTCTGTTCATCACCGTCTGTTAGATTGGACAAATGTGACTTGTCTGGCTACGGAAGACATCCAATGATAGACGTCTGAAAAGCATGATCACCCTTAAATTTGTACAACATAACCTTCATATTCGTTCCCGCTTTAGTTACACCGGTTTAATTATTGTTAGTTTCAATTCTTAACTGTTTAGTTAAATACTTGGACACTTTGACCGCACAACGAGAATCTGGGAGTGGGCCAGTAGATCTGGCTCTGGGCGCCTCGCCTTGTCTCGTCTCGTCTCGTCTCGTCTGGCCCTGGACTGTAGGTATTCGTCTGCCTAAGAATCTAGGCAGAATAATTCCTCCAAAGCCTGTCCGCACTCTGTATACTGTGGAACAATAATTGAAATAGAAGCGGGCGATGAACCCAGCAGAAATAACCTTGTGCGGCCAGAACAGCAAGACTGCGCGACAGTGTGTGGCTGAGCCGGTGCTGGAGTGAAGATCAGGCTGGGCGGAGGCCGCGGGGATCGCAGGAGCCCATCCTTATTTATAGGCAAGGACAAGGTGGAGCAGCGCATTGGACCCCAGAGTTCCAGCCAAGATGCTTTGTTTTTCAAGGCTCGTCCTCCCTCCTGAATCTCATTTTATTCTCTTGGTCTCTCTCTTACCATATTTAATGATCGTTATTTCTCCATCTTCCTCTCTCCACGTGCACAGTTTCCTGAATCGATCCCTCCTACCGCTAGAACCCCTGCTCATCCATAGCCCCGGAGCATACAAACGGGCGGCGCCGCGCTAATGGACCGTCTCCCCGATAAATTGCCTTTCTCGAAGCGCCGACTGCGGCCGCGAGTGATTATTTCGTGAGCTCAGACCTTCAGACTCGCTCAATCGTCCTTCGCTGACCTTTAATTTCTGTCTAGATATATCATCGACTATGTGATCCTCATGTTCGTGCCTCAAGCCATCCCGCACCTCGACACCGCTAACAAACAGATAGCGCCCTCGTCATCGGCTTCTGGATTCTCGACCGAATCGAACCATACCACCAGCGCTTCTCGTTGAACAACATCTCCCTCCAATACCCCTACGCCGTCCACGAACGGATTTCGATATACGAGGCCGTCGCTTGTTCCGGAGGAGGACCGCTCGTCATAATTGCCATCTACACGCTGTTCGTCGACGGGCTATTCTCGCACAAAAAGCCGATCAATTCGAATGGGAAGAGGAAGTTTACGGGCCCATACCGCTGGAAGGATAGGCTTTGGGAGCTGAACTGCGGGTTTCTGGGCCTGATCCTCTCGCAGGCGCTGTGCTTTGTTGTTACGCAGGCGCTGAAGAATGCTTGTGGCAAGCCTAGGCCGGATATCATTGATCGCTGCAAGCCTAGGGCTGGTAGTGAGGATGCGAAGCCCTTCGGGTTGTCGGATTATAGTATCTGTACGGGGGATCCGCATTTGTTGAAGGATGGGTTTCGGTCGTGGCCTTCTGGTATGTTTTCTCTACTAATTTTAATGGTGGTCTGATACTGACTGCAATTAGGACATAGCAGCTGTAAGCTACATCAGCCGGGTTTGATTTTATGAGAGAAAGTGCTAACTCGATAACCCTCAGCTTCCTTCGCGGGCCTCTTTTATCTCTCCCTTTGGATCGGCGGGAAACTACACATCATGGACAACAAAGGCGAAGTTTGGAAGATGTTTCTCGTGATGTTCCCCTGCCTTGGCGCTACTCTGATTGCCGTTTCCCGAATCATGGACGCGCGACACCACCCCTTCGACGTAATCACTGGCTCCCTGCTCGGCATACTCTGCGCCACAATCTCCTACCGCCAATACTTCCCCTCGCTCGCCGAGCCCTGGAAGAAGGGACGCGCCTACCCGATTCGATCTTGGGGCTCTGAGCCAACGTACCCTGGCGACGCCTACGGCCAGACGGACAGCACCGCCGCGTTGAGGAGCCCTGAAGAAGAGCGATTGCGCGTGCACGAGCACGACAATGGTTTGTCAGAGAATTCGGAATCGATCCCTCACCCTCAGGCCTATCCGCCATCGGGTAACCCATTCGTGTCAAATCCGTATCATCGTAATCACGACGGGAATTGGTCGTCTTCCAGTGAGGAGGATGTTACAAGTGGGTATGAGATGCAGCAAGGCTATGCGCGGACGCATAACCCCGGTCTCGGCGGCCAATTGCCGACGTACGAGCCTGGTATGGCATATCGGTCCCAGACCCAGCCCACATCCGGACCGGGTTTAGGTACTGAGCCAGTGCGCCCAGAGGCTAACATGACACCTATCCCTGCGATACGAACGCACGACAACCAGTTTTGATAGCCATGATCTTCGGCTATCTTCTTTTGACGACACGAACTAACGATTTACACTATTTCTTGGCTATATTGTCTTTCGTTGGATCTACATCTGCTAGACAATATTGACGCTTTCGTACGATGAATTGCTTTTATTCTTTTCGCTGGAGGATGTGTTGGAAAATGGCATTGGTATCAGCTTATGTACTATTAGCGGCGTTAGATCTCTGTCTTGCCTAGCAGCTAGTCCACTTGTCTGCTTCTTGGATATACGCTAACTATCTACTCCTGCCATCTATCTATCTTCCTATCTTTTCTACTCGCCGGATTTCTCATTTTCCTAAATCTTCTTCCATACCAGCCCTCGAAACCAACCATCCCCCGTTCTGCAAAACCTGAAACACACCCTGAGGATCATATTTCGCCGCAATGCCCTTTATCCTAGCCAAATTGTCCGCTCCATAACTTCCCAATGGATCCTGGTCTGGCGCCGCATAGTTTGTATACTTAAAGGGTAGATACGTCCCGTTCTTCTTAGCCACTTCCTCAACGGCATCAACGATCTTACGCATTGCGTCCTGAACTCGAGGTCCAACGGCGGGGTTCGTATAGTCAGCTAGAATGAGGAATACTACATGCTCAGATTAGACTCGTCCACGTCCAAGAAGGGTAAGAGTAAGGGGATGGTGGTATACTCTGATGATTCACAGCGTCTAACCCAAACGGATTCCCACCCCGGTCCTGCGCCGCTTTTACAGAGTGCGAGGTCATTGGCTGGATGACCATGGTCAGATCTGCGCGGTCGAGGTCGGACAGGGCGGTTATTGCTTCCAGGCGCGCCTTTTCGGCGGCGTGGTAGACTTCTAGGTCTGGGAGCGTTGTTGTTGTGCGCATTTCGTGCCTGGACATTATATATCAGGTGCGCGGGGAGGCGGAAGGGGTTTGAATCGAAGGGCAACGTACAGCATCTTGCGCCCCTCTAGAACATCCGAGATGCCCTTGGCCATGTTCGATACCGTTCTAGTGGCCGGTGGAACAAGGTGTCCCTCATATGGGATGTCACGGAAAGGCTTGAAAATATCTGGATGGTCACCCTCAAATGGACCGGAGTATGTGAATGTCACAAACGTCCGGTCGTTCACGGTATGATAGATCAGGCAGGATTTAGGATCGGATTCAATAAGCTCGTGGTACGCCATTAGGGCTGAAGCAAACGCCGTGTTCTGCGAGGCGTCATAGAGCCTGTTCTCGGACCAGATGGTGTTGGGGAGGGTCGTCATTGTTACTTTTGTGATTATGCCTGGATAGCGCTGTTAGACAGAGCTCAAGTTGGGAAGGAAGAGAACAAGACAGACCGAAATTCGAACCACCCCCCTTCAGCGCCCAAAAGAGATCAGGATTATCGGTCTTACTCGCGTGGACGACTGTTGAATCTGCGAGGATGACCTAACATCGTACCTGCATCAGCTCACCATCCCACCGTGACCTACCAGAGAAGGACAACAAGACGCACCTCATACTCATCAACCCCCATACATCCAACCCCAACTTCACCACACTGATACGAAAGCCCACCACCCAGAAGCAAGCCCGCAACGCCAACCCTCGGCTCTCGGCCCCCCGCAACCGCAAGACCATATTCGTCAAGCCGTTCATAAACATCGGCCCAGCGGAGTCCAACTCCAATATCAACCGTCTTCTTGTCTTTCAAGAGTTCAAGATTCGTGAACTCACCCTTACAGAAAGAAATCACGACGCCGCCGTCATTGGAACTGCAGCCTGGATTCTGGAGATGTCCGCCGCCGCGGATAGAGAATTTGGCGCTGAAGAGCCGGATGAGTGATAGGGCTTGTTGGACTTGGGAGGTTGTGGTGGGCGTTAGGAGTACGGCTGGTGAGAGATAGCAGTTTGGGGACCTGGACATGGTCAGCTAGTTTGGAAGTATAGGCGGGTAAGGGAAATGGTGTACTACCATAGCTGCGTACGGTGCTCTTCATATAGAGAAGAGCCCTGAGCAATGGCAATATCACCAAAGACAATGGGGAAGACCCTTGCTAGGATCGAGGGACGGGCTACTTCCCTCTCGGACGAGGTGAGGGAGCTGAATCCAGAGAGGATGGGCTTTAAAGCCGAGCGCTGAGAGGAGGCTAATGGAATGTCTAAGAGGGCAGGGGTATGAGTCGGTGGGGGAGGCATTGTTCCTGGAATGGCACGAGTACGGAAGGGGATTGGAAGCTGGAAGGTCCAGATTGGGGTTGGAGATCCCATCGTTACGCTAGAGGCTGCTAAAGGATTCTGCATCTAATGCAGCTAGAGGATCCTGCAATATACGATTGGTTGCGGAGTATTCCCCGCACTAGGCGAGTCTTACACAGGAACGACTATGTAAGGTGTTTATTGTTGTATCCCCCTTAGATACAATAAGCAGTAAGCAGTAACCCGAAATATAAACATAAAAGACCTCAAAGAACCCCAATATTCCAACTTTTAAACATACACCTAAATCTCTTATCCTGACATTTTCATTTGTCAGAGAGAATTCAAATCGAATTGACACCCTCCTCACCTTCCATCTCGCGATAGAAACCCGCAACCAAGAAAGCCAACTCCAATGCCTGCTTCTCATTCAAGCGCGGGTCACAGAAGGTGGTATATCTCTCTCCGAGACCCTCCTCCGTCAAGCCCCCAGCACCGCCAACGCACTCCGTAACGGCCTCACCAGTAAGTTCCAGATGCATACCACCAAGAAAACTACCAGCGGCTCTATGAATCTCAAGCGCCTGCTTCAGCTCAGAGAGGATATCCGAGAAATGCCTCGTCTTGACACCGTTGGGCGTGGAGCGCGTGTTCCCGTGCATGGGATCGCATTGCCAGACGGGAATATGCCCGGAGGATTGCACGGCGCTGATATGCCCCGGTAGATGTGTCGCGATATTAGCGGCGCCATAGCGGGAGATGAGGGTGACTTTTCCGATTTCACGGGTTGGGTTGACGGTGTCGAGGAGGGTTGTTAGGTCGGACGGTGTCATGGAGGGCCCGATCTTGATGCCGATGGGGTTGGCGATGCCGCGGAAGAATTCGACATGCGCACCGGTTAGTTGACGCGTGCGGTCACCGATCCAGAGAAAGTGCGAGGATGTTGCGTAGTAGCTCTTGGAGGCGGGAGTTTGGGATGGAATGGGGCCTTTTCCGGGGATGGGGGCGGTGATGGGTTGGTGGGTGGCTGGTGGGGTAGGGTCTTTCAGGAGACGGGTGAGGCTGGTTTCGTATTCGAGGAGGAGGCCCTCGTGGCTGGTGTAGACGTCGACTGTCTCGACGCCGCGGTCGGTGTCGATTCCCACGGTTTGCATGAAGCGAAGGGCGTCTTTGACTCTGCTGACGATGCGCTCGTACTTCTCTTTGATGGACGGGGTAATGACATGGCCGAGACCCCAGTCGAGAGGGGAGTGCAAGTCCGCAAGGCCCGAAGAAAGCGAGGCACGCAAGTAGTTGAGTGTAGCCGCAGAATGGAAGTACGCAGAAACCAGACGAGAAGGGTCCGGACGGCGAGAGTCAGGCGTAGCATCAAAACTGTTGATATTGTCGCCACGGAATGAGGGCATTTCAACTCCATTGACGACTTCCATAGGGCTCGATCGGGGTCTGATTACATTAGTCTCGTGACACAGACCTCGCTGAAAAAGAAAAGACATACTTGGCGAACTGTCCAGCAATCCGAGCAATCCGAACAACTGGCATGTTCGCACCTGGCACACGTCACGTCAGCTCTGGCTTCAAAATCAGGTAAAGGAAGAGCAAACATACCCCAAATCAAAACCAGGCTCATCTGGAGAAGAAGCTTGACCTTGGCCTCGATCATGTCCTGATTACAGTAGTCGAAGAGCTCAGCGCAGTCCCCTACGATGAGCTAGTTAGCAACGCTGTCCCCTCGCCTAAGCTAAAGAAGATAAATGCTTACCCCCTTGCAAAACAAAAGCCTTGCCCAGCGCAACATTCTTCAAGCTCTTCTTGAGGTTCGCAATCTGCCCGCGGGTCAGCAATACGTCCCATACACGCACACTCCGATTTACGTCGCCGACATCGAACAATAGGAGAAAAAAAAACATAAGACCATACCTCATGAGTAGTAACAAGCGGAGGAAGCTTCTCTAGCTTCTGCAAAGCCGTCTGAACTCCCTCAGCATCGTCATAGACAACATCCTGCTTAATGGGCTTCGAGGTCCAAGCTGTGAGAGAAATGTCAACAAAGAAATCAGAGAAAGCCTGGGAGGGAAAAGAAACGCACACTTCGGATTCCAATCCTCAGCACTCATCTTGACAGGATTGGGTTGTGATCGCGACACGGCGATTGAAGCTGGCAATTGAGTAGTAGAATGCGATGTTCGGATGGGTCGATCGGTGGAGCTCGAGAGATTAGGACTTGAACAGCGAGGTCAGCGGTCAAATATGGGAGGAAGAATGAAAGGAGAGAAAGTTGAATGGGAAGAACAAATCTACGAACAATCAAAGAGGTAAATATAGTTCGCTTACCGGAGTTTTGCACCAAACTGCTGCTGTAGTCATTCAGCACTCCTCTGGTCGAGTCATCGCAGCGCGGCTATTCGCGGATAAAGTGGGACACGTGATGTGATGCGGATGGACATTACCCATATAAAACAACCAGCAGCACCTCAAGGAACAGAATAGCTTCAGTATTCAGTAGGGTATTCACATATGCATACTATCAACATGTCCACAAGCAATACACAAAGGGTATGAGAAGAAAACTCCAGAACTACCGCCCAATGCAAAAAATACAAGAAACCAACGCCAATTACTCAACCAGAAGGCTTCCAACAGCAGGCTTGAATGCAAGACTCTTACGCCGAGCAGCTTCCAGCCTGGACTTCAATTGATGCGATGGCGCCTCCTCTGAGGCCTTGGAGAAGAGACCTTGCCGAGTTTGCTTTGGAGGGCATGTTTGCTGAATGAGTCTCGACCGCTGAGATAGGTAGAAGGGAGTCGCAGGGGACATGCCGATGCTGTCCATGTTGTATCCAAGCGCAGCAACACTAGGGGTCTTCGGGGTCTGCCAGAGCTTCTGGCTTGCTTTGTAGCCAGGGGTCTCGTCCGGTGTCGACCGCTCCCTGCGCGATAACGGAGTTGCAGCAGCGGCCATAGACGGCCTACGGATGGACGAAGGCGCACCGTTACTCGCCTTGACAAGAGTTCCATTGATATTGCTCAGCGCCCGGGGTTCCATGCTCTTGCGACGCTTGGCACCTCCACGGGGAATGATCGTGCTGTCGACAGCATACGGTGCCTCGTCGACCCATTCATTCCTTGCCTCGCAGCTATCCTAGGTTAGCTTGACTTCATTCATGATTCAGGAAAAAAACTGACTTCAAAACCCAGCCAACACCAACACACTTGACAAGCCCTCCAGCATGTCTGACCTTCTCCAGGGTGCGAACACCACCATCTTTGAAAACAACGTGGGTGATTCCAACCTTGCCGTTGACCGAGCCTGTATCCTCATCCGGTGATACACTCATCCTCGGGTTCCATGACCAGTTCCTGATGCATCTGGCTCCCATCTGCTGCAGGAGCTCAATGAAAATGCCGCTGGCATCCTCGCCTTCTGTAGTGTGAACGTCCACGTAGACAACAGCACCGCTGAGACAGGCTGGAGCTTGCTTGACAGGAGATGCCTGTTTGCGGGGCGATTTGATAGGGCTCACTGAGCGGGAAGGTGTGCCGGCACGAGAGGGGGTGCGAGCGCGCGGTGTCGGTTGAGCACCGACAGATTTTCTAGGGCTTTCCCTGGGCAGAGACTGTCGGGACGAACTGTACGAGAGTCGGGCCGACTTTTGGGGAGGGGATTCCGGCTCACGGGGTGGTTGTGGAGCGAGGACAAACTCGCGCAGTCGGGGCGAAGAGCGGACCGGAGAAGTAATCGATAGAGAGCGACCACGCTTTCGGCTGAACTTCAAAGGTGACACTTCGCCCTCGGGCTTCAGAGGGACCTTTGAGACTGTATGGAATGTCTGTCTCGGTAGCGATGGGTTCTTGACCGGCGTTGCAGGTACAGGAGATATCGCTTGATTCTCCTTTTCTTCTACCGACGTGTTAAGGGTCAAGTAATCTGCAGGCTCTGCCTGTTCGTGTTCCATGCCTTCGCCTTCATTCGCATCGTCACTCTCATCATCAGAAAAATCTTTGAAAATGTCGAAACCATCTGACGAGATCTCGGCCATGGGACTCCTCGAGTGTTCCGACCGCGACTCGACAATATCATCGACCTCGTCTACCTCGACCGCTTCATCAACCTCGTCAACATCGTCCGCCTCAGCCGCCTCCGCCGCTTCCTCCTCTTCATCGTCCTCATAGACGTCAAGCGGTGGAGGACTAGGTTCCGGTCTCTGGAGACGAGGCCTGGCCGAAAGAGTCGGCGCATTGGCGAAGATACCATGTCTAGGAGTTCGAGACGCAGCACTTGGAAGATCACTGGGTCTACCCAAAGAGAAAACACCTCTGCGGCGGGGTCTCTCGGGCTTTGCAGGGCTGCTCGCTTTCCACTGGCTAAACTGTTCAGCCAGTAGAGTAAAGCGTGGCCCACGGGTGCGATGTGAAGGCTCCTGAGGCGGCTTCGGGGTATTCTGAGCATAGTCAATTGGGAGAGAGGGGCTGTCCGATGCATCCTCTTGGGTCTCTTCCGGGGTGATGGGTTCTGGCGACCGGTGCTCGGTGTCGAAGGGGAGGATGGTAGGCTCGATTACTTCAACAAATGGCAGAGTTGGCGCCCAGTGTGTCAGAAGGAAGCTCATGAACGGTGTGTCCTCGACTTCTTCGATCTCATAAGGCTGGACCGGTCCGGTGCTAATGAGGTGGTCGGCGGCAGCCTCGCCAACGAGGGTCGGCTCATCGTTCCCATGACGCGCCGAGTCGTCCGCATCGAGTATATCTTCATCTTCGGATACAGTCTCTTCGTCATACTCGTTCTCGTCGTGCGTGGCGCTGTTGTGCATGTTCGTGTCCCGAGCGGGGGCATCGTCAACGAAGACATCCTCCAGGCCGTTGCCGAAAGTAAATCGAAATGATGATTGTTCTCGTTCCTCAGGTTCGATATCGTACCCGTCTTCCGCATCTTCTTGTTCGTAATCCGCCTGTTCGTAGTCATTCTCATCGAGCTCTTCATCATCGTCGGCTTCGGATTGCAGCTGGTGGGAATTCTGCGGCGCTAGGTTCTCATCTTCCTCATCCTCGTCATCATCTAGTGGTTCCTCGAAGTCGTTCTCCGCCATATAGTTTTCGGCCTGCTGAACCTTATGGTGAAGGTCCTGCTCCGATTGTTCCAAACGCTTATCAAGTTCCTGAGCACCGAGTGGCGAGACTTCATCTTCAGAAAGCATCTCCTCATCCTTCTCTTCAGCAGATACCTCGGATTGTTCTTCCTCCAACTGCTCGAGCTCCCGAGCAATATGGCTTTCTTCAGTGGCCATTCCCGTGTCATCGTAATCAGCCGATAGCTCATCCGCCTCATCCGCCTCATCAACACCATTAGCCTGGAATTGCGCTGCATCCTCGAGATTCTGGCTCCGAAGCGGCGACTCGTCGTACATCGAGACCGTTTCGTCATCAGTTTCCGTATCCGCTTGTAATCTCGATTCCTTGGTTAGCGATGATGGTACAGGCGGCAGTGAGCTCTTGAATGGCGTGACGACCTTTCGCGCGGGGCTCATAAGCAGACTAGATTTGAAGGGCGTCGAGTCTTGCTGTTGTGTTGGTTGTTGCGATAAAAACGAAGCGCCAAAAATGCCTTTCCTCGCAGACATCTTGAGAGGCGAGTTTTGTCCAGGGGTGAAATTCGGCTGCGAGACCGAATCGCCCGCACCAAACAAGCTTCGAGCGGGCGTTCCAATGTTTGCCTTCCTCGCGGACATCCTGAGAGGGGAATTCTGGGTTGGTGTCGTTTCTGGTCGGCTTAGCTTTGGCTTCTCGGAGAGAGATATCCCTCCCCGTTTTGGCGTTTCCTTTAGTGTGAAGTGGAAGGGCGAGGGAGGGGGTCGTCGCGCCGGGCTGGACATGAACTCCGAGTCGCCAAAGTCGAACGTCTTCGGGGGTACGAAGGTCGGCTCGCCATTCTCGTCCACCCGGTTCGATGACTTGTTTGGTGTGAAGTTGATCTTTCGCACGGGAGAGCCAAGACCGGAGACAGCTGGCGTACGCTTCTGGGGAGAGTGGACAATAAGCTTGATAGCATCCTTCTCGCTACTCAATTCGTCTTCCTCCCCATCAGAGCTGGCATATGAAGAGATCGCTTTTGCAACCTGGGTAGCTTTCTTCGGCGATAGAGGCTTAGCACCACCCTTCTTGGCCGCCGTTGGCTTGCGACCTCGAGTAGACCCGGCAGGGGCCTTGCGAACTGGTTTGGCAGCCATCCCGTCGTCATCCTTCGCGACAATCGTTCCTCTCCTGCGGCGCGCCGTAGGAGCTGGCGCTTCGCTCATGTCCGTCTCGTAATCCGATAATTCTTGGAATGTGACCTTCTTCTTCGTCTTCGCCGGCCCACGCAGCATAGCCGAGCCCGTGGTTATAAAGATCTCCGTCGGCCCTTGCGATGACGACAGCTCGTCACTATCCTGGGAAAGCGCATTTCTCCGCGTATTCTCCTTTAAGATATCTTCAGGCGAAGGCGGCTTGTTCGACGAGCCCTTCGGTCGCCCTCTCGATTTCGAAGTTGCTGGTTTCGTAGTCTCCTCCTTCTTGGCCTTTGGTCGTCCCGCCCGTTTCTTCGGTGCTTCGGACGCGGGAAGCTCGTCGATATCGTCTCCACTCTCGCTGTCGTTCGCCAGAGTAGCAGCAGCCTTCCTCCCTCGACCGGTCGTAGATGTAGTTTTCGCCTTTGCCCCAGTTGCCCTGCCGCGGCTCTTAGTTTCAGGTTCAATAACCCCAATCTCGTCATCTGTTTCCTCGGACTCTGACCCGGAATGTGAGTCTGACTGTGTTACCGCCGACCGCGCGCCTCTTTTCTTCGGTTCAGCGGCCCTCGTAGCTTTCGCGCTCGATTTGGTAGTTGTTTTCGTGGTTGTGCCCTTAGCTCTGCCGCGCGTGGCGCGCTTTGGTGGTTCTTGAGGGATGACTGCTGCTCGCGCCATTGTGTGTGTTCGGGACGCGATACTGAGTAGAATGTATAAGGAAGATGTGTTGTGCAGTAAATCTTGTCGCGGTTAGAGGAGGCCGAATATCAGTCCGCAATTGCTCATCGTGCGACGCGTTTGTTGTGCGCGGAAATAACAAGCCTAGTACCGCACTGCTGTTAGATGGACTCTCCAGGAACAGTATAGAGCTTCCAGCGGCCGTCACAGTTTGTCGATAGGGTTATTATCGTCTGTTGTCGTTAGCTTGGAGCTGTGTCGGGCCGACCGGTGCAAGGTGGGTGGGTGTTTGTCACGAGGTTACCGGATTGGACAGTCACGTGTATCTGTTGCCCATGGCAACAGTGGCCTGCTTCATTATGCGCATAACTCACCGTCTAATTTTATGCATGCCTTATTAAAAAAAAACTCGTCCCAAGAAAAAAAATGAATTTTCAAAAACTAATTGAGTATCCAAACAACGGCCAAACAAAATGCAGAACGTATATACATGTATATATATATATAGAAATTTCAAGTCATCTATACCATGGTCATGATGGCAATGCTCGCCGCAACTACACTCGACAAGACGGTAGGGAAAACCCTGGACGAATCGCTGCCCATAACGGCGACGGGATAGTAGTCGGCAGGAGTGGTGCTGTTGATGGTTCCATCCCAGCAGTACTTGTTGAAGCACTGGGTGCAAATATCAGGAACGGTCTCGTTGGTGCGGTCAAAGGAGCGGCTGAGGATCGCACAGCCGACGCAAGCAGACCAGTTACTGTCCTCGGTGCTGTTACCCATGGTTGCAACGGCGTAACCGTTCAGGATAGTGTTGTCTCGTTGGTCGATGTCGGTGCTGAGCTGGAAGGTTGAGAAGTTGGATATCGTGTCCTCGGTCTGGTAAACGTAAGGACGGCTGGCCAAGTAGACAACCAGGGGAGCGGTGGTGTTGGTGCTGTTGCATCCGAAGAAAGTTGGGCGCTGGGTCAAGCCCAGATTGATGAAGGTGTTGACGTCAGGAACGGCAGGGAACTCGGTTCCGTTACCAATACCGGTGGAGTTCAAGCTACGCTCGTAGGTAGCGACGAGGGAAGTACCGTTGGCCCAGCCGTTAACATCAGCGGAGGAGTCGACGGCGAAGATGACATCGACGTGGCGGTTAGGCTGGATGAGCGGGTGCAGAGGAAGGTTCTGTCCATCTTCTCCGCCGTCTACGACGTCGAGGTATTCCTCATGGGCGTAAGGTGTGTACTCTGGTAGCCACTGGTAGAACGGGTTGGGGTCGTAGACAGCAATGTCATCGTCGGCCTGGCCGATATCTGCAAGAACATCGCCAATGACCTCCGTTAAGAAGTCGGGGAGGCCGGTATCATTGAGCTGGAGGAAGAACTGGTTGAACAGACTGGACGAAGTACCCATGATAAACCCAGCATTGTCAAAACCACGAACGCAACTGGCGTTGTTTGGGATAGAGCCATTGACGAAGCGAGAGCCCAAGTATTCCAATGGGGCAAAACCATAGACGGTAGGATCGAAACTACCGAATTCCCAAGGGTTGAATTCGTAAACAGTCGTGTTGTCGGGGATCAATAGTTCCCCAGGGAATCGACCATCCGCGACCAGGATTGGCAGCGGCATTTCGGCGTTCTGGAAGTTCTGGCCCAGAGCAATGGACGACCAGGTGTAACTCGAACCTCCGCGAACAGCATCGATCAGCTGGTACGAAAGCGCACGGCCCCTGAATGATATTAGTATGCGATCCTAGAGAATACGAAGGATAGTCCGTACCAGTAATCCGTAAGCGAGGTTTCGAACCCAGCATCCTTCTTGCCCTCTACAGCATCGTAGAGATCTCTGTAGTAGCCCGCGGTGTCAAGAATCTGGATACCGCCCTCGTCAGGACCTTCAAAGATGGAGTTCTGGAACTGCCACACGTTATCGTTCGACTGCAGCGACGAGATGGTGGTGAAGTTATTGATGTAGATCGACCCAACAAGCCAGCCACCACCACTAAGACCAGACAGGTACGTCGCGGATTGCAACAGGCCACCAAGTTGGCCCTCAGCCGTTGAGTTGTCTGTGCGGCTGTCGAAAGCCTTGAGGGCTCCGGCACCGTTCATCAGCGCACGCCATCCTCCACCAGAGACTGCAATTGCGACATTGGGCAGGTTCGAGGAGTTGCTGCCGATGCGATCGAGATATCCGACCGTGTCAAAGTTTCCAACGCTAACATGACCGAAGAAGTCTCTCAGCGCGTCTCGGGTGACATTGCGACGGGTTCGGAGCCAGGAAGTCTCGTTGGGCGAAAGCTCTGTCGCAAGTCGAATCTCGGGACGGTTGGAAGGGCAAGTCACGTTCGCAGGGGTATATCCGTCGGGGGCATTGGGGAATGACCGTTGCACCGGCGATACTCCGGTCGATACAGCACCTGCAGGATTCAGATCAGATAAGAAGAGCGATGCGCGATGACGGAGACGAAGCATACCAGACAGCAATCCTGCCAAAGCAACCACCGTAGTTGAAGTCTTCATTTTCTTGACCCGGAAATGCTGCTCACAGCTGTAGCGGCAGCGCAAGGTGTCCGAGAACAAAAATGGCAGGGAGAAGGGGGCTTCTGCCTCAGAGCCGGGACAAAGATTAATATATGAAGGTGAGACACGAGGGGCCAGGGCAGCTCAGCCCAAATTTAAGGCAAAGGAATGGATCTCACGAGGAGCGCCATGCTAGCAACGGGTCTCGGTAGCCAAGCGTGCTAGAGATCACAGCTGGGTGGGCCAATCCGCCGAACTACGGGTCGCCATTGGTTTCGATTCAGGAGTCAATGATATCACAGGGCGAGGGGATCCGGCAATTCCGCTGGATAAGGCCTGAACTCTGCAGCAAGGAGGTCGTTAGCGCTGATGCTCTATCCCTGGGTTGTGGCTGGCATGGTGGATGCCGGGCAGTGCTTTCAGCCGAACAGCCCACAGCAAGTCATCATATCTTCAGCTACCGCGAATCAGCAAGCAGGGACTGAATCGACGATCTGATGATAGCTCACCGTCATGCTAAGAAAATGTGGCTTTGAGCCTTAGACTCTCCGAAAACTCCGACCCAAGGAACAAGGGCAGCACAACGACGCATAAGCCATGCATTAGCGGTGACCCAAGAAAAAGAAACAGCAGGCTGCAAGATTCTTCTTCAAATCGTGGCTGTTCTTGCGGAGACTCTGTGGGCCAAGACTCAGGGTGAAGATTGGAAATAGAAAACCGAGCGCGAAGATGGAAGTGCAGAGGCTGTCAGCAGCCCAGCAGTGCGAGCTGCGAAAGCGAGTACGAGCTGCTAACCAGCCACGGAGCTAACGCCCGGAGCGGACCCCGGAATCTGGCGGAATCTAGTCAATCTACAGTGGTAGCTGGTTTTACGTTGATGAACATCAATTCGATAATTATAGGCTGGAGCACAGCCTGAGATCCAGCACTGATTCAGTCAGTCTGCTAATATCAACAAACAGCTGCAGACTGCAGGCTGGCTGCAGTGACGCTTCTCAAATCACCTTTCCCCTCATCAGGCCTCCAGGGCCCAGAACTGCCGAGTGCTATCCTTCCAAGGCTCGACAAATCCACGTCCCAAGTAGAAGTAACGAAACCAAGGCACACTGATTGCTGCACGCTGCACTGACAGCACATATCAGTCCTCTGACTCGAGTCACTCGACAAGCTCATACATCACATCCGTCCTCAACGTGAACTTGGTCCCGCGGAACACCGAATCCCCACTATGAAGCAATTCGTTTTGCTGGAATACGAGCACCGAGCCGGTCTTGGGAAATACCCTCACATGCCTCTCCTTCTCATTGATCCGTGGCAAGAACGACGTCGCGCCGCCCAGTAAGGGCCCATCCAGATCTATATTCTTGGTTTCCCCCTCCCCCTCCTGCTCCTCGGCTTCGGTTGCCTGCTTCAGCTCTTTGAGGTCTTGCTTCCCGTCGCCGTTTAGGTACAGGTGCACTGTGAAATACGATCGCTCTCGCTTGTCCGGCGTTGTATAGTGTGCGTCCCAGTGTGGGCGGAAGTACTCGCCGCCGACGTACTGCTTGCCATTAGTACTTACAACGTCCACGATGCGATTCAACCTGGGATATATAACAGACCTTAAGAAACCTCAACCGCTCATTAAACTTCGTGAGTTTGTACGTCTTATTCCTCCCCGCAAGCCCCGTAACAAGCGGCCGATTCTCCAACTTCTCAATCCCCAACTCCTTGAAAAAGGGCATAAGTCTCGCCTGCAATTTATCCGCGATCTCAGGGCTATCCAGAATAATACGGCCGCAATTGCGCGATTCGGTGGATAACTTCTGGCGTCCCCCGCCGACATTGATCAGCGCGCGCTCCCATTGACCGTCTGGCGTGCTGGCTTTCGCTAACCGCAGAAGCTCCTTGCATTCAGACTCGGTGAGGGCGTTGTCGATGACTGCTGCGAGCCAGCGCTTGTATTCTGGGAGCGCGGGGTCGGTGGTCGCGAAGTCGAGGACTTGGCAGTGAGCGTTGGCGGGAGGTTGCGGGGGGAGGAAGCCGGAGATTTGGTAGGGCATTATGGCTGCGCAATAATGCTCACAGGTTTTCGTAGACGTGTTTTCTGCTGCAGACAGTCAGATGTTCTCTGATTAGAGTGCGGCTGAGAAAATCGGCTTAATATATCCTGAGGTGCCTCAGCCTGAGCTTGGGCTAGACCTGGGGCAGTGCAGGGCTGCAGGATCTAGGCTGATTTCTAGGTAACTTAGGCTACCTCACTAACCTGCCTACTGTAGGTATCTACGTGAGCCACTTCAGCCTTGCGGGCGGTGCTATATTGAAACCCCCAATCATGCTTTATGGACGAAAATCATATGGTATGTGTGCTCAATATCTACACCAGTCCATGTGCTTGACAATGCTTGACGATGCAGAATGTCGCAGCTTCGACCTGTCCGCGAAGCTGATCCCGGACAGGTCAAAGCTACGACATTCTGCAAATCTCCAGAAAGGCTCTAGACATGCTCAGCTAGTCACCCCTTAGAATCTCTTCATACAGTTCAATCTCAGCCTTCGTCTCGCCCTCCGCAAGCTTCAAGGAATTGCACTCCCTCTCCCTAGCCACACGGTCTTCTTGTGTGAGAGGCTCGCTAGTACCGCAGCGAAAGCCCGTCGCGAGCTCATCCTCCACACTTTGTCGACGCGTCGTCTGGAATTTCAGTGCTGCCTTTTTGATGCGGAGCAAGCGGGCGTTGTCTGGGGGGACACCAGGGGTTGCAGCTCGCTCGGTAGTGCTCGATATCCCTGTCGGCGTCCCTTGGGAAGGCACCGTATCGTTTGTAATGCCTTGCTTGCGCTCAATCGGCTTCGTCTCCTCCGTGTTGCTCGTAGCAGTCCAGGGGATCAGTGTCAACTTTGGATTAAGCGTGATCGGTACGTGCGGGGGAAGACGCAATGGCCGCTCTTCCGGCTTTGGAGAAGTCATCAGTTCGTTTGAAACATCCTGCTTCTGCTCAGCCAGTGTCCCCTCGGCGCCGCGCGTAGAAGCCCATTGGGCCAATGTCGATATGCTCATAGGAGCAACCAATTCATGCGGCTGAAGAGGCAGTGGAATTCGCACGGGGGCTGCGCAAAGGTTCTTGCTGGGATGTAGGTCTGCGGTCCGTTCATGATCTCTCTTTTCAGACGTCAAAGTCGTACACGGATAGCCAGCACCTCGGAGCCGCATCATCAGCGGACGTGCCAAGAAGCGGGCGCCTTCGTTTTCATATCGGGCCGATAAAGATGCAACAGCTGGCTGTGGGCGTTTGGTATCTCCGACCAGTATCACTACGCGTAGTGACTGCATGGTGAGTGCGATTGACAGCTCGCCCTCAGTGCACCTGTTAGCATCAATGCATACTAGGACTCCCGGCTTAATCTTATCGCGGAAGCCAGGGCTGGATGCATTTGCGAGAGTCGTGGAGATGATCTTAGCTTGTCGAAGCAAGGTCGCGCATATCTTTTGATATGATAGCTCGAGTTTCCCGTAGTCAGCGCCATGGAGAGGCTGGTAGCGATCAGCTTTGAGCAGACTCAGGAATGTCTTGCAGTCTCTATCCTCATGGTTGCCTTTGGCGTACTCCATAACACAGTTGTGCATTTCGTGTCGAGCCAGAGCATCACATTGAGGTCGCCTTGAGGTCGCCTTGAGCTGAAATCAAAGAAAGCGCCCCGAGTACGAATCTCAGACATCTGGCGAGCTGGCGAACGTAGACGGAAGAGGCTTCTCACCCATCCTTGTAGCTTAGGATGAGCCCTTAGGACTTTGGCAATGCCGCTGGTCAAATCGTCAATACCCTTGTTGGAGTCTGCTGCGATCATGATACTAATATCAAGACAGGCGAGTGCGAGGACGATGATGATAGACGTAAAGTCTCGACGAGGGCCGTCTGAACCCTCGATCAGATGAATTCCGCACTTGATGGCCCTCACCGAGGCATTGCATGCCGCTTGCTCGGCAGAGTATAGCTTGAAATGCTTTTCAAGATATCTAAGTCGCTTTTCCCGCACAGGTTGAGGCACCGTGGACATCTCCTTCGTAGCATCCAGCAAGAAGTAGTATGGGCTTTCTGGATTCAACCCCTCACCATGTGCTAACACTGTCCTTCGCAGAGAAAAGCCACGACGGACGTTCTCCTCGTTGTCGCCGAGAACGCAGATATCACCGACTTTGTTAAGGTGATTGATCCGCTCCTCAATAGGGAGTATACTCGTCTCAACGGCCATCACGACGGATACTCTATCGCTGGTCAATGCAACAGGGCCATGGACGAATACTACCAAGTCAGCCTCCGTATCCAGCTCCACGACCCCTCCTTGAGAAGTAAGGTCAATGTTTCTCTGCCCGGATTTCGCAATTGCGAACCTGATTATTGTACCCGGCGGAATCTTCAAGACGCGCTGTTCTGTTTCGGGTAGAGCCACGTTGTACACTTTAAGTTCCATGTAGTAAAAAGCACAATTCTGACCTTTGACGAATCGCGCGGTATGGAATCGGCTCGGGGTATAGATGCGGTTGACCTTGTTGCGGATGATGTCGTGTTCTTTGCGCGATGCTTAACTAGCAGGCAGCGGTGTTCATGCAAGTCAATAAAATACCATGAGCGCGTAATCCAGTGTGCGAAACGCCCCGACGTTGACCCCGTCTCGGGATACAATCATGGTGGTGATGGCCGTGATGGCCCGGCGGTGCCCTCTTTGACAGTCTTTGGCTGTGGCTGATGATACCACCAATAAGCCTTTCGACGGGGAGACCAGTACGATAAATGTGTCTGCAAAGTCCGCATCCAATCCACTGTCTCTTGTATAGACTCCTCCATGTCATCTCTATGCGGCATCCACATAGTAAATTCTGCACCAGACTGCATCTCCGCATATAAGAATTGCCAGCTGGGATGCTTGGAAACTGTCTCTGACCACAATTTGACGGGTGGTTTATCCAGCTTGAGAGTGTGAAATACAACCCTCTCCATCTCCGGTGCTTGAAGAAAGAAATACTCTGACCGCTGCTTCTTGACCCATTCATTCAGGTGGAACTCCTTCGGGGTGTCCTCAATTCCACACGTTAGGGTGCAGTCCTGTAACGGAAGGACCAAAAGACCATTGCCCATCCTTTTAGTAGGGCGAAGTTGAATGATCGGTTGTTGGGAGTCGGGCACAAACCTCGCCCTTGCTATCATATGACTGCCGTTTAGTACGAGGTGGCACGTATAAAAGGTACAAGTTGCGGGCCGTACGGAGCCTGGCGCATCTTGTCCACGAGGACTCTTGAACCACTCATGAACTTGCGGCTGCGAGGCTTGCTGGTTGCTCATCTTGGTCGGCGTTGGACGGTGGGCTTGAGGACGGAGTCGAACAACGCCCAGCGGAATATCCTGCAGTTTTTCGTAGACTGAAAGGGATGATCAAGGAGAATTTCAGGTGAGATCAAGCCAGCTTTTTCCTAGAAGAGACAGAATGTATGAAGTGGAGGGACATCGCCCAGAGGGCGACTAAAGCTCAAGTGAGTCTTGTTTGAAAAATAACAGTGAGAGAACGAGAGAACGAGGTCAACTGGAACTGGGGTGAGGTTAACAGGTAGGATGGTCAGCCCAGAGTTGACCAAGGCCCAGAATGAGGAGAAAATAAGAAAGTTGGAGATATTGGCTGTGAAAGTGACTAAAATGAAGAAGTAAAGGAGGTGAGTGTTGTGTTGTGAGGTTTGGGGCAGGTGGAAGCCTGAGTTGATGTGCTTAGTCGTGGGGTTTTACAGTCCCTGTTTGCTAACCTTTGCTCTTGAGGCAAGCACCCTACAATTTCTCACCTGCACCACACTTTACTCACCTCCTTCTGTTTATTGCTTCTCTTTGCTGGTTGGAATTGCGGGGTCTTTTCTCCAATCCACACAAGAAGTCTGCATCTTGTGTGTTTATATCCACCCTGTGTTAAAAAAGCATGGTAAGTCAGTGATGCTTCTGCGCAATGATGGCGAACGTTTGATTTTAACTACTAAACTTATAGTGCCAGCTGTTATGTAGTTTCTTGCCTGCACTACTATGCAGTAGCAACTGCGAAATATACATGGAGCCTACCAACACAACAAAAGGAACCTGTCAAAAGCTTTCGATCAGTGACAACGAATGGGACAGCAGAGCCGGGTATAAGATCATCTGGGCAATCTCAATGATCGATCCATAGGCAGATGAGGACGGACCACCGCTCGAGACTGGGGTTTAGAGAGCCGTGAGGCTTACAGACCCGCGTTGGAGTCGAGGGATACTTCTCTCGTCTCTTCGGATCTTGTTCAAGTCTGTTGATTGTGCTTGATGATTGACGGGATCAGGACAACACGATCACTCCCGAGAGGGCGAATGCAGAATACCGAGTACCTGTTCGGTGGTAAACCAATGACAGCATGGATTTGACTCAAAGATTTTGTAAAAATCAAGCGGCAAAACAACCCGGCTTCGATGTTCGAGGCGAGATATGCTGCTGGGGAACGAAAGGGCAATTTAGAGAAGGTCTCTACCAACTGAGTGGTTAGGATACTCACGAGGACAGACATGAGAAGAACGGTCAACAAACAGACTTCAGATCGACAGGAGAAGGTGTTTAGGTTACCAAAAAGAGTATCCCACGGTCCGGGGAGAATACACCCTACAGCGCAACAACACATCAGCGGCCGAACGCCACCCCATTCCTCCCCGAAACGCGGATGTTCTTGAAATCCCGGTCTGGTGGTCACAGGATGCTCCTACGGAAGTGAACTGGGCACCCCTGCAGAGGGCATGGGTACTCGTCTCGAGGGCCCGGCATTATCAATGCGCTGTCGCAGGTATTGGGGAACTGAATCATGGGTCGAAAGAGGTGGCTAGAATCGGAGCCACGCCGGGGAGGCATGCCGAATGGTTGGACTGGAACAAGGGTCTAGAAAATAAAAATAAAACATGAAGGGATTGTCCAATAGGGCGAACGCTAGGGTGATAAGCTCGTCGGGTGACCTGAAGACTGGAAACCCACTGCAGCAAGCACGGACTACCAAAACGGGCCCCGGCCAGGAACCCCGGAGTTGATCCGTATCTCGAGCTTGAAGGGGCTGTTGGCACAAAGGCAGAGCATCTTGAGACAATGGGCTTATGGAAGCATGGGACAATCTCAAAACCTTGTCGCGAGCCAAATCAGTGTATCTTTTGCCACTGCACTGAGCTTCCAAGAGGCCTAGCGAGCCAGGACGGCGTTGGTCTCCGAAACCCCACGCTTTGCCATGAAACATTCGAAACGTCTGATTGAGCTTCCAGAAACCTCCAGGTGACCAGCAGCACAGGAATAGCAGACGTTCTGGACCGCCACCCCGTGTTCTTTCCCCCAAAAACCTGCTCCGAGCTCTCTAGGTTTGCTGCTGTTGCCGGAACGGCATATCCCAATTAGGAAACCCGAGCAAACGCCACAAACCGTCACCTGACTGCCTTTTTGATTTATGCTTGGAGTTGTATTCAAGATTTGGAGCACTTTAGCCATTGGAACGGGGCTGAGAAATAGAGTCATGGTGATCTCATTTGGAGTGTTGGAACAAACTGTAATTGACTCTGGGAAGGGTGTTGAGCCAAAGCTACTGCTCCCCAGTGAAGCACCACATACAATTTGTATAGGTTATGTGTGAAGGGGCATGGTCTGCAGTAGATACTCTGTGAAATAAAGACAACAAAAGTAAAACATAAGGCTGGGATTTTCAGTAAGGTACAGTCCATGCAGGCTGGTCGAGTGACCTGGGGTGGGCCCTGTCTGTTCTGTCATTCCCCTGGTCTGGACCAAACTATCATTCGCTTCATTGTCTCTGCCAGTGTTAGTCTTTTCCTACTCACATGAACTCCCATGACCTCTCCTTCTGAACTTGCCATCGTGAGGTATAAAGTCTGGCTTCAATCGCTCCGGAACTGACCTCCCATCATCAATCCCCCTCTTCCATCCTCACTTGCTTGGAGACTTCTGAATTAAACCAGTGTAACACCTGCTCCTCCTACTTCAATCTTTTTCCATACCCCGTACCCCGCACATATTCTCACAACATAACACACACAATCAGAGTCATGTCTGTCTCCATTGAAACTACTCCTACTCCCGTCCCTGTCAAGCAGGAGGCGCCTACTGTTGCTGCAACCAACAGACTCCCTGAGTTCAGCCTGGCTGGCAAAGTCGTTTGCGTCTCGGGTGCCGCTCGTGGCCTTGGTCTGACTCAGGCAGAGGCTCTGCTTGAAGCGGGTGCTCGTGTCTACGCTCTTGACCGTCTTGAGGAGCCCGTACGTACTACAGAGACCCTTGCTAATGTCTTTGCTAACACAAGGCCCGACAGTCCCCCGAATTCTTCACTATTCAGAAGCGTGCTAGAGAGGAACTGGGCGTTGACTTTCAGTACCGCCGCATCGATGTCCGCGACACTGAGCTCCTCCACAGCACCATTGAAGCAATTGCCAACGCCGAAGGCCGCATGGATGGCTTGGTGGCTGCCGCCGGAATCCAGCAGGAAACTCCCGCCCTGGAGTACACCTCCCAGGACGCCAACAGAATGTTCGAGGTCAATGTCGTCGGTGTCATGATGACTGCCCAGGCTGTCGCCAAACAGATGATTCGTTTTGGAAACGGAGGAAGCATTGCGCTGATTGCCAGTATGAGTGGTACCATTGCCAATCGGGTAAGCCTTTCATGTCCTTCGACCCCCGCACACCTCGGGTCACTTCCCCGCTTTCAATACCCTATCATTGTCCCTCCCACTGACAGTCCACGAATAGGGCCTCATCTGCGCTCCTTACAACGCTAGCAAAGCTGCCGTGATCCAGCTCGCCCGCAACCTCGCCTCCGAGTGGGGTCAATACAACATCCGCGTCAACACTATTTCTCCCGGTTACATTGTCACTGCCATGGTTGAGCAGCTCTTCGTCCAGTACCCCGAGCGTCGCGACGAATGGCCCAAGCACAACATGCTTGGACGTCTGTCCTCACCCAAGGAATACCGCGGTGCTGCCGTCTTCCTCCTCAGTGACGCTAGCAGCTTCATGACTGGAAGCGACCTGCGCATGGACGGAGGCCATGCCGCCTGGTAATCATCGCTCGTCCCCTTCTCTCTCATTTGTCTTCACGAGTCGGTTCTGGTTAACTTGACGACTAATTGCCCGCAGCTGGGGTATCATTGCATGGCGTTTGTGGAAGCGATGGCAGATCTCTTTTCTTTCTACCTACCTAATAATCCGAATAAAATAGTTAGCGATCATGGTGTTGAAGGCTTGCGATGGGCTGGCTACATAGATCCTTCGTTTCTTTCCAGAATCCTGTACCTACTTCCAACTTCCAGCAGAACAAGTTTGCGTTCCACATCAGCAACCAATGGATAAACTCGCGTAAGTCTGATGCGCTCGCCCACTTAGTGTCCGATCATGATGCCCACCTGACCCCACCCTCGGCCGATCTTTCCCCGCGCTCCATCATCATTCCACCTCGATCCGGGGTATATCAGCCTGCTCGGATCCGAATTACCCACGGACTAATTTTACCCGGATACGACTTTGCAGCTAATGACTTCAATTATCCCCGAACCAAGAGACAGCTCCTTGGAACCGGGTCGCGGCCAACGAGGGCCTGCGCTTACTTCCCGGGGTTGGAACGCTAACTATACTCATTGCGTGTCGCGCTGGTCATGAGACGATTAGATTTTTTGCCGCCGCGACCTCACGATGACCGATTCGTTGGTTTCTTCGACTCCTAGCATTGGAGGCTTTGCCATTATTTTAGAGAACTTCGTTCTTCGTTCTCCAGCCGCTCAGGCTATTCTGGCTCTGGCGCCATTGGATCATTGCCGTTTCAGGCCCTCTGCAGTGTCACTTGTTCCGCACAAGTCTATGGATGATTTAATGGCGATTCTGTCAGGCAGAAGTCAAGTTCTAAATTCAGCTATGGATGGTGGTACGCCTGGGCACGGATGCTGGCCAGGGCGTTCCCTCCCGTCAGTCACAGCCACGTCGTCTTCCAGAATTCTCGTCGATTCCCGTGGTTTACCCCATTGGGACATGACCCCAATCACAACTGTTGCCCACTGGCCATATGTGTGTGGTTAATGAGTCAGCGATGCTCACCAGTGACCTGCTCTCGGTTTCTCTCGGCCTTGCGAAGATATGAGACGCATGATTTGTCGATATGAAGCTTATTAAGTGGCTATTGGCTGATAGATTGTCGGTCCGTACTCCGTAGGGCAGAGCACGTTCCATCTGCGATTACTGGAGAACACGCCAATCAACACTATCTAAGCAACGATACTCGGAGTACACTGCCTCGCTGTCTGCCCAACCCATCGTTTCGGGAGGAAACTTCCGAGTGGCTCACAGCCTACTGTTTGATAAGGTATGGTACTGTTCTATTTTGGCATTATTCGATCAGTACTGTTCAATCGTGGTCTTGTACATCGCGAAGCAACCAAACAATGACTACGCTATAGGGTGCTTTACCCAGTTCAAGTATACTTGCAATCTATGATAGGGTGCGCATACCAATCCACGAAATATCGCTCGAAGACCGCCGACGTCGGTAATAGCGCAGTTCTCTCACGGCACCTCGCAATTCATTAACTCAATGCTTCATCTTCATGCCATAGCCCGTGCCCTTGCATAAGCTATGACATCTTGGAAGACCATAGAGACATTCTCATCCTTCAATTGATACGGAGACGAATTGACCGAGACAAGCGCCTTTGCAACGTATGCAGGCATATCATCTCTAACTTCTCTCAAAAGTATCTGCATTGATTCGTGGGGCAGCATAGTTCCGACTTTTTTCGCCAAAGCAAACTTGGATCTCAAGGCTTTGACGAACTCCAGAAGATTAGGGTAATTCTTCCTCTTGACGCGCACTGCGTCATCATACACCATCTGAGGATTCTGGTACGCAAACCAAAACACAACCATGTCCAGTTTCGCAAGATAGTCGTCTGCGAATATAGCCGGTTCCGAGTTCGCCTCCATCAGCTGCGCGACATCCCAAGAGATACTGTCCGCAAGCCAGATGCGAACTTTGATAGAACACTCGCACCAGATCTTGTAGGTGTTCCATATCTCTTTTGGTCTAGGTAAAGACCTATCGAGCAAATCTTTCAATCCCAATGACTCTAGATGGACCTTGACGTAGTACAGCCATTCGTCGAAGTCTTCGTGACCTTTCAACCGCTGGACGGGTTTTAGTGTGAAGTATAATGTTCTGGGTAGATGTGTCGCTTGATTGTGATCAGTTGGATGTCGGTTTATTTCCGCGTCTTTGGAGTCCATATCGACCTGGACGCAGGGCATTAGTGGATGCCCTTGGCTTGGTCACAAAGATATATTTTCGGGAGTCTCCGTCCTTTTCTAAACGTACCTAGTTCTGATATCTCTGTTTAACATGCGATTGCGGGCGTAGCTTAGCTCAGTACTCTTCTGGCTTCGGCCCTAAGATTGAAAGCCCCCTGTCTCTCACTTCTTTTAGGCAGAATAAATAAAATTCCCCCCTAATGATGAGTTCTTTGTCAACCTGCAGCTGCGCCAGCCCTGTCACGTGCACATATGCTTGACATGATCGCGCTAGGCCATGGTCGGACTAGTGTTGTTTTCCGCCAGCCGTGGCCCAAACGGCCAGCATGATTCAAACCTTCAAACCACCTTGCAATGAAGCGAGAAATCAGCATCTAAATATCTCTTCCTCGATTTACCGATGCTTGATGTATCGGGCTTTGCGTAAAGTATGCTGAGTGACTTTGATCATGTTCCTTGATAGCCGAGGTTCTTCGGAGTACTGGTAGGGCACAGTGATATTCCCGCCCTTAGCGGCAACGCCGTCGGAAAAGACCGTGTCCAGAGCTGTGCATCACGACATGATGCCAGCCATCAGGCGCCGACATGATTCAATAAGGGCGAGGTAGGTCAAGATCAGTCCAGATGAATACTGACCGGAAACTCTCCCAACTTTCGGAGGGTGTGCGGATCAGGGACCACCCTTCCTCTCCACGCCCACGCTCCGTCTCGGATGCCCATGGCCGGCAGCGGAAGTTGCGCAAAGTGACCCGCGCCTGCGATAACTGCCGGGCCAAGAAGAAGTCATGCACTGGGATGATCCCCTGCGGGCCTTGTGTTCGTCGCAAACTAGAGTGCACGTACAATAATACCTATCGACGCGGCGTTGCGGTGACTCCTCCCCCTTCGGATTCCCTACAGGGGCGGCAGGGGGTATACGCAAGACCGGAGCTCAATACACGGCCGGCGCCAAGCGAATCCCATGTCCCAACTCCCCAGCGAAACTCTGATGAGACGATAAGCGAATCGACGGCGGCCACGCCGTATGGACCGCCAGAGCAACGGCCCCCTGCAGACGTTGCCGATCAGTACTGGGGTCCGACATCTGCTCATTCATTCCTGGGCTGGGCGGTGCGCGACCTCCCCGCTACTCCGTCGAACGATGCGATAGCAACTGGGCGAGACTCGGACTATGTTCCCAAGGCGTCAATCTTTCACTTTGGTGACCGCGTCGCTCCAGAGGTTCAACTGGCGGACTTTCAATGGCCGGATAGGGCGGAGGCAGAGGGTCTCGCTCGTCGCTACTTCGACTTTGCGTGCCCGACGTACAGGACTCTGCATCAGCCGACGATCGAAAGGGCAATTCGTGAGCTGTACGGAGAGGGCACCAAGTATGATAACCACATCTCCTCGGAGTCGGCAGCTTCCCACGCGGTACTATTGATGGTTTTCAGTACCGCTACAATGTTCCGCTCAGATGCCGACGGCCATATATCGGACGCGGACGACTGGGGTTGGAAGAATAGCGAACTCTACTTTGTTAAAGCTGAGCAGCTCTTATCTCAGGAGATGGGCACGCCGAGGCTCGAATCGGCGCAAGCGCGATTTCTGATGGTACTCTACCTCTTGAGTTCTTCGCGTGCGAACAAGGCATGGTTCACCCTGGGTACTGCGATCCAGCTCATGATGGCACTTGGACTACATAGCAGACGCTCCAGGAAAGATATTGATGTGGATTTGGTGCAACGGGAGTGTCGGCGTCGGATCCTGTGGTGTTCATACACTCTCGACAAATACATCAGCGTCATACTTGGGAGGCCGCGTCTCTGGCATGATGGCGATGTGGACGAGGAGCTCCCCGCAAGAGTCAACGACATTGATCTCTTGCCCGCAGCTATCCAGCCTCCTAAACGAGATTGCGTGATGGATGCTCCGGTATTCCACGCTTTGCTATCCCGGACCCTGTCCCAGGCGGCAAAAGAGCCCTATGTTGTGGCTGGCATATCCCACCGCGACCAATTGAATACGATTAGGGGCTTATGTGAAAGCGTTGCCGAATGGCGCACCGGACTGCCACCTCTCCTGAGCGGGACTATTCATCCTAGCAGCCTCGTTCCTATATTCCAGCGGCAGCTCACAGTCCTTCAGTTAGCGCGGTATCATATTCTCATGTTCATCACCCGGCCACTGCTGCTCCGAAACTACGGTCGGACATGGCCGGACTGCGAAGCCAGCTACGTGCATTATCTTGGAATCTGCCTGACAGCGGCTCGGGACACAGTTGAATTGGTCCTCAGCTTTGTCCGCGAAAACCAACTCTTCCACGCATTTTGGTACTCGCAGTATATTGCCTTTAACGCTCTTTCGATCATATATATCTACCTGATACAAGTGCGCCGAGGGAGAATCTTTCCTGTAAGTGGTAGCACCAGTCATGGCCACGAGAGACATACATCCTCTCTCGACGAAGCAACCTTATATCAGTTATCTGAAACTGCTCAACATCATCTCGCCGACGCAACGTCGCGCAACTCGCCCTCGTGGAAATACAGCGCTATCTTACAGGGTCTCCGTCGAGAGCTAGAGCGTCTGGGTTTGAGGACACCCTACGCTGAAGCTTCGAGTGCGCAGGCGGAACCGACCACTACAGCCAACGTGCCCTCGGTGCCGATCGAAGAAGCCTCTCTGATGCCTGCGATAGGCTATAGCCACGGCCATAACCATGAGACTGCTCCTGATTCGTCTCTCGCAGAGCAAGAAAGAGAGTTCATTCCGTTCCCTGGGATGCCTCGCTCGGGAGACCCTTACTTTTTGGATCCGCGCACAGAGTACTTGTTTGATAGCTTTGCGACGGATAAGGACTTGATGCTGGATTTCTGGCCGCAGTTGGATAGTCTGCCTATAAGTGAGTATCTTCCTTCAATTGATAGATAGGCATCACTGACACCGCTTACTAGCCTACATGGGATGATTTATCTTACCTCGGATTATCAGCTTCCATTGAAGATTGAAGGTGGAAGCCTCCCGTGTCCATTTTCCGAACTTCAGTGCCGGTCTACATGGAGAAGCAGATCTCAGACAATGGAGAACGCTAGGGGAACCAGTTCAGTTCATGGTCGGACCGACGATCTGTTTCTCCAACGCAGACCCATACTACGTTTCTGGTGTTTACCCACTTTCCCCGACGCTTTTCCGACATCCTATTCCGATCATGACCGGAACTCAAGTTTTAAGCAAGAGGAATCCACGCGCTCTCTAATCTTCCCAACCAAATTCTCAACTAATTGCTACGCAATGTCTCTCCCTTCTCATTTCACCCTCAACACCGGCGCGAAGATCCCGGCTGCGGGATTCGGTACATGGCAAGCCAAGCCGCTGGAGGTGGAAAATGCCGTAGAGGTCGCGTTGAAGCAGGGTTACCGTCATATCGACTGCGCCGCTATATACCGCAACGAAACAGAGGTCGGTAATGGCATTCGCAAGTCAGGTGTGCCGCGTGAGGAGATCTTCCTCACTGGCAAGCTGTGGAACACGAAGCATGCGCTAGAAGACGTCGAGCCTGCATTGGATAAGACACTGAAGGACTTGGGTGTTGACTACCTTGATCTCTATCTCATGCACTGGCCTTGGTAAGTTACCGCTCTGATTTTGGTTCGAAGATCTATGCTAATGATGTGTCTAGCGCCTTCAAACCCAGCGACAAATGGTTCCCCCTCGACGACAACGGCGTGTTCCAGCTAGCGGACATTGACTACGTCACGACCTACAAAGCAATGGAGAAGCTGCTAGACACCGGCAAAGTCCGCGCCATCGGTGTCTCAAACTTCAATGTTCGCCGTCTCGAAGACCTTCTCAGCAAAGTCTCCGTCGTCCCCGCCGCCAACCAGATCGAAGCACACCCCTACCTCCAACAACCCGAGCTTCTCCGCTTCTGTCAGAGCAAAGGTATCATTATCGAAGCATACTCGCCGCTAGGAAACAATCAGACCGGGGAACCCCGCACGGTCGACGACCCCGTGGTCCATGAGGTCGCAGGAAAACTAAGCATGGACCCTGGCCCGCTCCTGGCGAGTTGGGGCGTGCAGCGTGGAACAGTTGTTTTGTCTAAGAGTGTTACGCCGTCGCGCATTGCTGCTAATCTTCAAGTTAAGCCGCTGCCTGATGACGCCTTTGCGACTCTTTCGGCTCTTGAGCGTCATAAGCGGTTTAATTTCCCGGCTTTCTGGGGCTATGATATCTTTGAGGAGGTTGGGAAGGAGGCTGTGAGGAAGGCTGCGCTGGATGCTGCTGATGTTAATAAGACGAAGTTTACTGTTTAGATACAACTATATATAGACAATCAACGTGCTTAAATTGAAGAGTCAAGAGCCCGAGAACATTCGTTCAATTGCAGCCTGGCACGGCATCTTGTGACTTGTAGGCTTTGATGCGGAGGGTAGTCTATAGATGATAGCTAGGTTTTCCCTATCATTAAGCGCCTACGCGATACTCTGCTTGGACCATAGACAAGGCGAAATCGAATTCCCGCCCGCTAGGGTCTTTGGGAAAGTGCTTCAAATTCCTGCCTGTTTGATGATGTGTAGCCGAACATCACAACAAAGAGGAACGATCAAGGTCGCTAGACGTACCTCGTACCCGTGTCTCTTGCGCATTTGGGATGACTTCTTGACTTCCGCCTACCCGAGCATACACTGCAATGCTAATAGCCAAAGAGCACGGCCTCGGGAGCGGACCCTACCCTAGTTGTCCGATGGCGGATTTGCATACCGAGGGCCAGCTAATCCGCCCTTCTCCACTCCAACAGCGGAAAAGCAATCACCTCCGCACTCTGCTGTACCCCACCAGGATGGAATCAGTTTCCCGGATTTTTCTCCATGTTCTGCGCGCGGAGTATCTGAGTTGTGCGAACATGGAGACCTATCCGGCCCGTCCTGGCCACTACGTATCCGAAATGGAGTCTGACGTCTTTAAGATTATAAGTCTCTCGGTACCATCTCTTGGTCCGGTTCTTTCAGCAAATCATTCGTTTGCAGAACCACCCCCATGGCGTCAACTGCTGTTCTACGACCGGTGACTCCCTCATCGAATTCGAGCGAGGCTTGGACTCCACCGGTTAGCAGTGGCTCGCCAGCAACGTCTGTGACGGACGTTGAAGAGCGAGCGATATACACAATCGATGACCTTGTACGGTCTCGGGCGGAGGGTGATAGGGCTGATGAGCCTATCGTTGCGTATCCCGTCAAAGGGACGGAGTATAGATACTACACTCCGCGCGAGGTGAGTTTCCAGGCTGAGAAACAGGGCGCCAGGAGCTAATGCGTGGATATAGCTGAACAATCTAGTGGAAGCCGCTTCAGTCCATTATGCGCGCGTGATTCCACGACGTCAAACTTCCGATGATCCGGTGCAGGTGGTTGGGTTGCTCGGTCCTTCTGACTTTGAGTATCTGATTACACTACTTGCCGTCTCGCGATTGGGGCATACGGTTCTGCTTCTGTCGACTCGGATTGCGGAGGATGCGTACGTCAGCTTGATCGAAAACACCATGGCTTCGTTCCTTATTGCGTATCCTGCGTTTCGAAGTGTGGCGAGGAAGGTAACGAAACGGACTGGTTCTGTATTGCAGCCGGTCCTTGCGCGCGAGGAGTATATCGACACTACGGCGAAACTGCCAGAAACTCAGCTCGATGGTCTGGTTGAGAACAAGCACATTACCTGGATTATCCATTCTAGCGGTTCGACAGGCCATCCGAAACCGATCTACCAGACACATTCGGGGGCATTGAAGAACTATGCCAACAACTTTGGTCTTAGGGGTTTCATCACGCTGCCTCTTTACCATGCGCATGGTATTAGCTGCCTTTTTCGAGCAGTGCATTCGGAGAAGTTGATCTATATGTACAATGCGGAGCTTCCTCTAACGGGCTCTTATCTCCATACGACGCTGGAGGAGCACCCCGACATCGAAGTTCTATACGCCGTTCCATATGGACTCAAGCTGCTTTCAGAATCGGAGGAAAGCATGAAGTTGCTTGCGCGATTGGAACTAGTTATGTTTGGCGGCTCGTCTTGCCCGAAGCCAATCGGCGACAAACTGGCCCAGAATGGAGTCCGTCTTGTCTCGCACTATGGAACCACCGAGACAGGTCAGCTTATGACCTCGTTTAGGGAGCGCTCAGACACAGACTGGGATTATGTCCGTCCTGGTCCGTCGCTACTACCTTATATTCGATGGGAGGAGCAGATGCCTGGCATCTACGAGCTGTGTGTCTTAGAAGGGTGGCCGTCAAAAGTGGCAAGCAACCGGCCGGATGGAGCATACGCGACGAAGGACTTGTTTGAGAAGCACCCGACCAAGGAGAACGCGTGGCGGTATTATGCTCGTCTAGATGATACCCTCGTACTAGAGAACGGCGAGAAGGCAAATCCGCTCGTCATCGAAGGCGTTGCTCGCAACCACGCAAATATCGGTGAAGCTATTGCGTTTGGCTCAAACAGGTCTCGGCTAGGGTTATTCCTGATTCGCGCTGAGGGATGTACTGAGACAGATGAGCAAATTATCGACTCTATCCTCCCTGCTATTGAGAAGTGCAACGCCGAGAGCCCTGCTTATGCGTACATCTCCCGAGACATGATCCGTGTTTTGCCTGCGGATACGGTCTACCGCAAGACGGACAAGGGTACTGTCATTCGCTCTGCATTTTATCGCGATTTCGCAGAACAGATCAATCAGGTCTATGACCAGGAGGATGCGAGTGGAAGCCTGTTATTGGAAGGTGATGAGCTGATCACTTTCCTGCGCAACAGCCTTCTCGACGTCACGCCTATTGAACCTTCTGCGCTGCAGGATTCGACGGATGTGTTCAGTCTCGGTGTCGACAGCCTACAGTCTTTCCGATTACGAAGTGTCATTTTGAAGACACTGGATCTTGGTGGTCACAAGCTTTCCCAGAACTTCGTCTTCGAGAACCCGTCCATACAGGCCATGGCCGATGAACTTACTCGGTTGAGACTTGGAGGAAACCCCCAGCAGCAAGTGCCAGTTGAGAACCGAATGGCCGATCTCATCGAGAAATACAGCCGTGACTTCAAAACGCATGTTCCGGTGTCAAGGGATGACGACGGCGAGTATGTCGCTGTAACTGGTGCGACTGGCTCTCTGGGTGCGCATATCGTCGCCCAGCTAGTCCGAACCGAGAGCGTGCGCAGAGTCTACTGTTTTGTTCGCGCTTCATCGCTTCTATCAGCCTTTCACCGAGTGCGACAGAGCCTGCATGCTCGTTTCCTCTTGCCTAGCCTCACGCCAGATTCAGAACGCAAAATCGTGGCGTTGCCCTCTGACCTATCAACACCAAGATTAGGGCTGACTGAAGATGTCTACGAAGAGATCACCAGCTCGGTCACGGCCGTCATGCACTGCGCCTGGTCCGTCAACTTTAACTGGGCCTTGGAGAGTTTTGAAAAGCCCTGCATTGCGGCGACTCGCAACTTGATTGACCTCTGCTTGGAGACCAAGGGCCCTGCCCCAGCAAAGTTTTCGTTCTGTTCGTCTGTCAGTACCGTCGCTCGCACGCCAGGAAACTGGGTTCCGGAAGCACTTCCAGAGACCCTCAGCTATGCGCAGTCGATGGGGTACGCTCAGTCAAAACTGGTGACTGAGCATGTAGTCAATCGAGCGTGTCATCAAACTATTTTGCCAGCGCGAGTTCTACGGGTTGGACAAATTGTGGCTGATACGGAGCACGGTATCTGGAATGCCACTGAAGCTATTCCAATGATCTTCCAGACGGCGGAGACAGTCAAGTCCCTTCCTCTGCTAGACGACATTCTCTCCTGGACACCAGTTGATACCATCGCATCGAGCGTTATAGAAGCGACACTCTCAGCAACCGCAGCAGAGGTGATGAACGTCACGAATCCAACCCTCAATCATTGGACTAGAGACCTCCTTCCTATGTTGAAAGAAGCCGGTCTTACTTTCGACGCTCTGCCCAAGCGCGAATGGCTCGCCCGTCTCCGCTCAAGTACTGACCCAACCACCAACCCACCCATCAAGCTCCTCGACTTTTTCATGAACAAATACGACAACGACTCGCCGCCCCGCGTCCTCCTCTACGACACAAAGAAGAGCCAATCCGCGGCTCCATCACTCCGCAACGCAGCAGGCCTAACCCAGGACTTTGTGAACCGCTTCGTGCGACATTTCCGCCAACAAGCCTGGTCCTCAACCGGAATCCAATCCTCGCCTAAAAATGTGATTTTCCTTACGGGGCCCTGTGGCTCCGGCAAATCTACTGCTGCACTTTTCCTCGCGTCGAAGTTCAGCGTCTCAACGATCGAAGGTGACGACATGCACTCCCGTGTCTCCCGCGCGAAGATGGCATCCGGAATCCCGCTTTCAGACGTAGATAGATGGGAGTGGCTATCTCATATCCGCGGAGCTGTTATGGATCGTCTGCTCCAACCGTCTACCTCGGTCGGAGTCGTGGTGACTTGCTCCGCGCTGAGAAAAGTCTACCGCGACGAGCTACGCAAGCTGGCCTACCTACTTGAGGACCCGGTAAACGTCACCTTTATCCACTTGTCCATAGGAAAGGAAAGGAAAGCAGAGCTCCAGGAGAGGTTAATCTTGAGGTCCAAGGAGGAGGGGCACTACATGACGTCGACGATGGTGGACTCGCAGTTGGAGGCACTAGAGAGTCCGGAGGAGGAGAGGGATGTGGTTGTTGTTGATGCGGCTGGGACGAAGGAGGTGGTTCTTGGGGAGGTGGAGAGTATTGTGAGGGGGGTTTTGGCGTAGTTTGCTTTTATTGGAGTTTTTGCAATAGATACATAGGTTGAATACATTTTGTTACTCGTGAATAAAGAACCTTTTCTAGCCCTAGTATTGCAATTTGTATGCACCTCATTCTCTCTATCATCTATACAAAAGTATTCCTGCTCATTAACGTGTCATTGAGCCTCGCTATGCATATGCCAGCAATATACGCAAGTTAGATGGGCGAAGGAATACCCGGATCCTGCCCAAAGCCTTCCCGGATTCTTCTCCCACACTCCCGGAACCCCCGACGTATTCTCCAAACCATACAGCGGATATGCACCGGAAAACACAGACCCAAGCTAGCGGAGAAATGGCACCACCCACCAGGAATACCTCATGTCCCGCCTGACTCGCCTCCACAAAGGCAAACGAGTCAGAGCACCCTTACCCCGCAAGCTGTCACCCCAACCGGGGTCGCATTGCCCACGAGCACCAAGACCGGGGATTCTCTTGGACGCTCTTGGCTGCGGATACGAGCGTCGGCATTGGGCTGTGCAGCTGTTGCTGCGGCAGTGGAGATGAGCTTTTTCGCCGTTACCTTGCATTAACGAGGCCAGCTTGCAGCTCGCTTGCAAGGGATGATTTCGGTTCTGGAGGGGATCGTTGCCCTTTTCCGCTGCTAAGCTCTGATGGACATGTCGGGTTCGACCCCTCGAGGGCATGGGTGCAGGGGTATATAAAGAGTCGTGGGTCGTTGAAATGGGGGCGCTGTTGAGTAGGAGCTTCAGCCCGAGACTGAGTGATATACCTTAATCAAGATGGCTACGAACAACAACCGCACAGACACGACCGACATCGTCGTTGACGAGAAACTCCGTGACCCAGACCACATCGAGAAAGCGCCGCAGACAGTTGCCATTGATAACATCCAGGTTCTGGGGCTGAGGGCCGAGGATGCGGAGTTTTACACGAACTACCCGCCTGAGGCGAGGAAGAAGCTGTTGTGGAAGGTTCGTATACTTGACCTCGAAACAGACTATCAGACTTGTTTTTAACAGAGGGTGCAGATTGATATCCGCCTCATCCCCATGCTGGCCGTCCTCTACCTCATCTCTCACCTTGACCGCGCGAATATCGGCAATGCGAAGATTGAGGGTCTTGTTGAGGATCTCGGCATGTCGGGCATCCAGTATAATATTGTGCTTTCGATCTTCTTTATTCCATATGTTCTTCTGGGTACGATACCTACAAACGACTTGCTAGAGGGAGGCGAGCTAATGCACTACTGCAGAGGTTCCCAGCAACATGCTTCTCAAAAACTTCTCCCGCCCATCCGTCTACCTCGGGATCCTCATCACCTGCTGGGGCATCATCATGACCCTGACCGGGTTAGTGCAGAACTTTGCGGGCATGGCTGTTGTCCGTATCTTGCTTGGTATATTTGAGTATGTTTCCTAGACCATGAAGCTGAAAGAATGGAAGAGGACTGACAAGATTACAGGGCAGGCTTCTTCCCCGGCGCCGTCTACCTCTGCACATTCTGGTACATGCCCAAAGAGCTCTCGACCAGACTAGCAATCTTCTACTGTGCATCTGCCCTCAGCGGTGCATTCTCAGGTCTTCTCGCGTACGCCACCCATCCCCTTCCTCCCAGTATCCAACACGAAGAAATATACTAACAACTACGCAGAGCAGGCATCGCCCAAATGGAAGGCATCGGCGGTCAAGAAGGCTGGCGCTGGATTTTCATCCTCGAGGGCATCGCAACCGTCGTCCTGGGCGCCATGTGCTTCTTCTTACTAATCGACTCGCCCCAGAAATCAGGGAAGTGGCTCGACCCCGAAGAAATCAGATACCTGGAACTACAGCACTTCATCAAAGAAGGCGGACACTTCAAGGACGAGAAGAAGAAGACAAATTGGAAGGATATCAAGGCAACCCTGCTGAACTGGCGCATGTACCTCCTTGCGTTTATTTTGCTCGCGCAGTCCGCTTGTTCGTATGGTGCGTCTTCACACCCCCTCCCACACTCGTTATCTTGAAGACGCTCGATATGCTAATCATGATACTGGCCGCGTAGGAACGAAATTCTTCCTCCCCACAATAACAAAAGCCATGGGGTTCCAGGACACAAACGCCCAGCTCATGACCGTACCCCCCTACGTGGCCGGCGCCATCTCCGCCGTATTCTTCTCGAAGCTCTCAGACCGTTTCTACTGGCGCATGCCGTTCGTCGTGGCACCATTATGTCTCGTCGTAATTGGGTACGCGATTATGGTCTCGCTGAAGGGCGAACTAGATACACATGTGGGCGTTGGTTTCTTCGCAATCATCCTCACGACAATGGGCATCTACCCGATTCATCCAGCCACCACATCGTGGACGGCGAATAACCTTGCCCCCAGTGGACGAAGGGCTATAGGGCTGGCGTTTAACATCTGCATTGGGAATATCGGGGGCATTATTGGGAGTTATATGTATATTGATGCGGAGGCGCCGTTTTATTATACGGGATTTGGATTGAGTTTGGCGCTTGGGGGTGCGGCGTTGATTGTTGCGCTTTTGCTGGAGGTTAGCTTTAAGTGGGGGAATAAGAGGAAGGAGGGGATGGATGAGGGGGAGATTCGGGCGATGTATAGTGATGATGAGCTTTTGGCGATGGGGGATCGGAGTCCGTTGTTTAGGTATACTCTCTAGGGTTGATGAACGGGTGTGCTGCTGGGTATTACGGTTATGGATCTAGCAGGGATTTGGATGAATGATGAATTTATGTCTTATGACCTTTATTCATGGCAATCAGCTGCCTAGCTATGATACACGAAGTGAAGAGGAGACGAGAGCAAACATCCTGCTCAAAAGAAAACCATAACTCCATCCAATAACCAACAAAAAAACCTCATAATATACACATGACTACCCGTCCCATACCTCGGCCACACCCCCAATACCATAAAGAAGCTATACAACCCCAAAAACCCCCCTCACACCCCCCATCCTCCCAACAACCCCTCGTTTAAGTCTAAGCACCCTCTCAATCTCCTCCTCCGACATCCCCTGCCGATCCCTCATAGCCAGCACCTGGCGAATCGTAAATGCATCTAGGTACCGGCGTCCCTCAAACGCACCTTTCCCCAGGTTCTCCGCTTCAGCCTCTGCCTCGGCTGCGATGCGCTGGCGAGATGTTACGACGAGGAGAGCTGGGTTTGTAGATGGGGACGGGAAGACGGAGGGTGTACTGGCGCCTGGGGAGGATGGTGTAGGCTGGTTGAATGTGCTGGAGTGCGAGAGGGTGGGATTTGGTGTTACGGGGCCGAGAGAGCGCAGGGATGCGGCGAAGTGTGGGTCGCGGCCGTCGAGGTCGATTGCTGTACGGATATACTTGTTAGTGTTGTTTTAGGATGGATGAGGGTAGAAGTGACGATTAGGGTAGGGCAGGATAGGGTTGAAGTGGGAGTGTGAGGTCCGCGAGGTCGCTCCGCATAAAGTGTCCTGAGAGGTTGACAAATACGCACCAGATGATTTCTCCGTCGACGCCTTCTCCTTCGAGTGATACGTTGGGCCTACGCCCTGACTAGGACTCTGAGGCTGAGACTCGAACTTAATATGTTGCTGTGGCTGTCGGGATGCCGTTGATGGCGGCGGAGGTGGTGAGCGCTGGGGCGGAGGTCTGGATGCGGGAGAGGGCGCGGAGGGTTGTTTGGGGTATGTTCGGCGCGAGGCAGCTTCCGCGGCTGAGCGTGCGGGTTTAGAAGTGGCGCCGCCCATTGTAATAGATTGATTTTGTATGGTATTTCGGTGATTGAGGGGAAAGCTGGGGATTGCCGCCGGCGGTGGCTTTTGGATGAATTTTTGGAGATGCGGATGGATGGAGTGGAGCTAGCCCGAATGGGGCAGATTGGTGTGACGTCAGGCGCGATACCTACAGCTACAATAAAGCTATCTAGACGCAATTTTCCATGAAAATATTGCTAGTAGTAAGTAGATGCATATGTTCTTTACAAGCTATGCTAAGGTATTTTGATGCTGCGCTGAAGCTGCGGATGTAGAACCCGATCAAATCATGCCATGCGATAATCCTACCGTATCTACCGCTCAGCGGAGACCGGCCAGACGCCTGCCCTGAACCTCTCCAAGCGCACGGCTACCGCTGATGAACGCGACAGCTCCAGCGGCAGCAACGGCCGGGAGAATCTGGAACAGGGTCCAGGAAGTGTAGTAGAGGAAGAAGATGCCCTCGATGGCGACAAGGGAGCCCAGAAACACGGCGTGAGGGATAGGGGCCGACTTGATCGCTACGGGGAGGTGGTTGATGTTGGCGCCAAGGTAGAGCCACTGGAAAAGAGTTAGCCAAGTCATCGTTGTAGTCGCACAGATGGGAGCTTACCAGGCCGCCGAGAACGGGGAAGATGGCCAGCACTAGCGCGACGAAAGCGAGTGTAATGACGAACGGCGGGCTCTGAGCGTCCTGCTTGAAGATGTGGTGGATCTCCGGGAGCTGGCCGTAGCGCGAGACCTCGAACGTCGGGACGGGCTCATCGGGGTTGCGGGCGAGAGACAGCTGGAACGCGGGCTGGTTGTAGGCAGCGGAGTTTCCAAATGATCCGATCAGGATTCTGGCGTCGAGAGGGTCGGAGGTAGAGAGGAATTGGGTGGGGAGGTCTTTCCATGTCTAGGCCACGTCAGCTGGTTATCTCCGACACGAGGTGTATGCTGCGTACCAATTCAACGCGGGATTTGCCATTGCCCTTAACGGAGAAGGGGTAGGAGATGTCCAGTCCGGAGTTCGGGTCCTGCAGCAACAAAAAGACCTGGTGTGCGCTCTTGGCCGACTTTCCTTCCTGCGCGGTCAGGGCGACTTTGAGGGTATCCGCATTGCCGAGGGGGACGGGGGCGGAAAGGGCGCCGTTTGGAGGGATTCTATCGAGATAGCAGTAGTTAGCTTTTGCCGCGATTCGATTGCAAGATTGAGATAATAGAAGAGGGAGCGCACTCTTCCTTGAAGCCAGCGCCGACTCCGGCGCCCTTGGTCTGAACTGACACGGTGGCATCAGTGAATCCCCAGCTCGCGGCGGCGGCGGGGAGGGCGGTTGAGGCCAGCAGCGAGAGCTGGAGGAGAGATTGCCACCACTGCATTATTGCTGGATTCTTGTTCTGTAGAAGAAAGAAAGAAAGCGAGGTGGTGAGGAGAGTCGAGAGAGAGCTGAGCTAAGCGGCGGGCGGGCAAGGCCGTTGGGGCTTGACGGTCCAGTGACTCCGCCTTGAGCCCTAATTGCATGTCTCTGTCTCTGTCCTGCTGCCGCTCTCCTTCGGCCTGCCTCTCCATCCCGACAGCCTGCGTTTTCCCTCCAGCACCTGCTCCTACCCTCCTCCGACCGCTGCAACTGCGTCCTCGACCGTCCCGGAAGCCCGTTACCGACCGTTCCACGATGCCCGACCGTGAGATTTGCTGATCCGAGGAGGACTTTTGCGCCCGTGAAATTGTCTGACGTTGCGCCTCCTTCGCTATCGCCTCACCTGCGACCCCTACAAACCCGCCGCTCCCGCTTCGCATCCTCGCTCTGGTAGCCTAGAACGGTGGATTGGGTCATAATACACTGCTGGGGACAGTTGAGAGTCGTTTGTAAGTCGGGTGGCGGCCTGTTTGCAGGCTGTGCTGGGCAGGAGTCGAGGTTCCCTAGATCCGAGAATCTCCGCCAGCACTGGTTATGCGCACCGACTGACCTGTACGGCTGCCTTGGTAGATCCTAAGTCGAGCGGAACATCCCATTTTGCGTCTCAAAAGAGTCCTAGTTGAGTTCTTTTGAGGTGCAAACACTACCTGCAGCCCTTGAACCCGAGCCCTAGTTGGAATTGTATGACACTAGAAGGGAGGGTTTTAGTGTAGACAATCACAGACAGAGGCAGTTCTGGCTGTCTTGCGCATACTCTGAGTGCAGGCAATTGACACAAGTAAGAATGACCATTCACCTATTCACTGCATTGTTTCAGGTCGCTGTTATGGCATTGTCCAGACTAACACAGCACAGTGGTTGGTAGGGCTTCAGTCTCTCGTGAACTCGGCTCCCCCGCCGCTCTGCCTGACCTGACTCTGGTATTAATTTCCCTCTTTCCATCGCTTTCTCTCTTCTTCATCTATTCTCTTTCTGACTCTCTCTCTCTCTCAGCGCTCTCGTCGAAGCTCATCTAGGGCTTCTCAGCGAACAGCCCCAGCCCCAGCCCCTGAACTCTCCACTTCCCACTTGACTCAGTCCTCGTACTCTCTCCCCCCCACTCCCCTCACTTCCACCTTTGACGACATCTTGCCCTCTGCAAAGCGCCGTCGAACACAGCGCGCAATCAACTCTGAAGACAAGACTCTTCCATCAAGTGTAACAGACACTCCCACCCACAGAGCCTTTTCTGAGCCCTTCCAAGCCTCCAAGTCGCACAGTTCTGCAAGAACAACCCGCGCTAGCAACCTGGCTCAGTCAAGCACGCAAAGTCCTCACTTGGATTCACCTTTTGCAGAAACCGAGTTAGGCACTCCCTCGAGGTCTAGCTCGAAACCCCCCGCTTCAGAGAAAGCTCAGTCCAGACAGCAGTCTGAGCGAACCGCAACACCAAAGCCTCAAACTAGGCAGCAAAATACGACTGTCGAAGCCGAATCCGAGAAAGACATCGCCAAAGACTCAGCTATGGGCGGTGCGATCTCTCAAGGTCCTCAGACCAGAAGAATGTCCACTCGTCTGGATGGGCCAGTGGACCAGGAGAACGCCGCCACTCCGGCTAAGCCTACTGCATCGCGCGATTCAAGCCCTCAGTCTTCTCGTCGAGATCGAAAGTCCAGGCTCGCCGCCAACACTGGTGCTAAGATCAGCAAGCCATCGCCAGCTGCAAAAGCCCACACCACCCCCATCTCCACGAACAAGGCGAAGCCGCAAGAGAATGGCACAGCCGCTGTCGCCACCCCAGCAAAGCAGCCTGAAACTACGACACCGGTCACTGCTACTAGATCCCGCCGGCGTGATCGCAAATCTACCAAGACCAATGAAACCCCTAGCTCAAAGCAGACTTCAAGCACAACGACTAAGGACAAGAACGCCGAACAGAACCAATCTCGCTCGCCAAACAAGAGAAGCAACACAGTCACACTGAACGTGGGCCGCAAACCCTTGGAAACCCTACTCGCCCAGCAAGCAGCCCCGAATGGTGATGCAAACGGCATCGAAGTCCCTGCCGATGTTGAGAACGGAGACTACCATTTCGACTATGACTCCGAAATGTACCGCAACAACTTTGGGCTTGACGGTCATATGGACGCCCCTACTTCCCCCACCAGCCTTTCCACCACTACTTCCAACGCAGCACGTACGTCCGGACGTACACGAAAGCCGACTGTTCGAGCACTGGAGTCGCAAGAGTCTGAGCGTCGGCACCGTCGCACTCGCGCGCCATCTGTCAAGGCAACTGCAGAATCTACTGGGGCGAGCCCGAAATCTAAAACCAATGAGCAGCCGGCCCAGCAGATGCCAGCGCCAACATCCACACCACCACCCACATCTAAAATCATGATCTTTGCGAAGCATATTTACGCGTTCGCTGCGGAAGCGGCTGCTCCGGGCTTCGTCTCTCCGCCAGAGGTTGATGCATGGATCAAGGAGTTGCAGCAGAAGGTAGACGCGCAGAAGAAAGAGAAGCAGAAAGAGAAGGAACCCGAACTTGAACCTGTACAAGAACCAGAACCGAACAATGACCCAGAGTTGTTGCCAGAAGCAGAGCCAATGCAGGAGCCAGAGCAGGAAGACGAGCAAGAGCAAGAACAGGAAATGCAGACGGAACCAGAGGAGGAGATTGTTATCGAAAACGAAGAGCAACACGAGCAAGAAGTCGCAATTCCGTCCGCTGAGGAAGAAGCGGAGAGTGGACGAGAAAGTACGCCACCCTCGAGCAAGCCATACTCAGATAATGTGCAAGCTACGAAGCCGTGGACTGACGACGACGGATGGCACCACACAGGTCAGGTCAACAAGCACGAAGAAGAGTTCGTCATGATTCCACCGACGTACGAGTGGTTCCGTCCCAACCACACCTACGGAGATAACCGTCTCATGCCTCCTGTGCGCGTGCGCTCCTTGGTCCAGGCAGAGAAGGACCGCGCCATGGGCTACCCGCCACGCATTGGAGATCGAAATGTCCCCCGCTCTCGAGAATTCTTCCTGCTTGAGAATGTCCCGGAGGAGAAGGCTATAATGAAACTTAGGGAGGAAGCTCGTGCACGAGGCATTTGGGTCTCCCGCTTCATGTCGGCCCAGAATATACAGACCATGATTGACAGATATGACGCTGGTAAGCCACCCGTGCCGCTTGCCGAGCCCGAGGAAGAGGAGGAGGAACCGGTGACACCGGCCGTGACTGAACCGTCTCGCAAACGCCAACGCCCTGAGGATACATCAGGACCTAATCAACCCGAGTCCGCGGATACACCTCGAGCAAAAAGACAGCGCCCTGCCACCTCTACAGACACCAGCGCAGCAGGATCAGACGCAGAACGAGATCCCAACAAACCAACTCTCAACCTCAAGTTCAAGTTCAAAACCAAGAAGAGCCTGTTCCGCCAGTGCATCGCAAACCTCGAAGCCAAAACCACCGCGCAGTCCAAGAAACGACCCCATTCCGAAATCGAGGACACCACAACCACGCAGTCCCCAAGAATCCAGAAACAACAGAAGACCTCAAACGCGTCTTCCACCCCCGCCAAAGCCACCGACGCATCCAACACCCAAACAACGCCCGGCTCAGCAACAACCCCAACCGAAACAACACCTGGCGGCCGACCCCGTCGTCGCGCCACCGAAGGCTTGATGGCGGGCTTCCAGCGTCACGCTGAAGAACGCGCCCTGCGCTCTGAACGTGCTAAGATGGGCCATGCACGGCGCAAGGGAACGCCTTTGAAAACCGTTACGGGTGTCCATGGGGATACGCTTGAGACGCCATCTCGGCCTGTTGGCAATCCGATGAATATCGCCAACTTGACTCACAAGCACTGAGCTGGGGTCGGATTCTATCTTCTCATCTTGTCCTAAACTTCGCTTTTTTTTTTTTTTTCTCTTGCCTGTTACATAGTCGCTTTCGCTTGCGGAATGGTTCTCCTTTCGGAGTTATGGTGGCTTTTACTTCCCTACAGGTTGGGTCTAGCATAGCGATGTCTGCGGTTCGAACTCAACGTACTTTGGTTCCTTACCATCTTACATATTGCCCTGGGAGTTTGTCGTTTTTTAAAGTCGGTTATGCATGTTACTGGGGCCTGTTTTCTTTTTCTAGGATTCAATCTACTTTGGTTTCGGCTTTCTTATCATGGTTATGACTTCGTGTGTCTATCATAGAATGAATTCATGAGTGGACCAGTGCCAAAACGGCCTTGATAGATCTAATGACACTCACTGTGCGTCGTTTCTTGTCTACTTGGACTACTGAACGAGCGTAATGTTGGTTACGATTGGGCCATGATCTGTTAGGCCTGCTTCAAGGTGTATGTATGTATCTTGCGGCCAGACGGTGCACGAAGACATCGCACGGGCTTGAAAGATACCTAAATAGGAAGGAGCACTGCCTTCGGTCCATCGCTCCTTTCTTAAAGTACACGTACAGCAAAGAAGGAGGGCGCGACCCTCGAGGCACCTACTTCGGAAGGCACAGCTGCCTGGCGTAAAAGGAAGGAGCGACCTGGGGCCGTCCATCGCACCTTCCTTGTGAGAGGTACACACATATGGTAGAGGAGAAAGGCGCGACCCTCTAGGTATTTAATTAGGAAGGCGTGACTGCTACACGTCCTGGAGAGGAGGGAGCGACCCAGCAAAGGTCGCACATCGCACCTCCCCATGAACAGTATAGCTGCTGTGAAGAAGGAAGGCGCGACCCTCTTGGTATTTGATAAGGAAGGTGCGACTGCTGGCTGGCGTAAGAGGAAGGAGCGCTCGCCTCAGCCCATCGCACCTTCCTTCTAAGTAGTATAGAGTTGATAGAGAAGGAAGGTACGACCCTCTTGATAGTTGGCTAGGAAGGTACGACTAGCGATCGCACTTTCCTTGTAAGCAGCACTGGCGGCTAAGAGAAGGAAGGCACGACCCTCTGCCTAGGCAGTCGATTTGGAAGGAGCGACTATTCCTCTCGTAAGAAGGGGAAGGAGCGATCAGGCGCAGTCCATCGTACCTGCATTACAGAATGACAGAAGTAGTAGCTTGAGGAAGACGCAACCTTACTGCTTATCAGCCGGATCCTACTCTTGACTTCGTACACGCTGTGCCGCGAAGTGTAGGCGGGAGTCTTGCGATGTACGAACCCTTCTGCTTCACAGCGTTACCACGCCTTGACGAGGAAGGGGAATCCATAGACTCAGCATTATTATCCTGAGCTACTCTAGCTCATAGGACAGATAAACCCTTGGTACGTCTGGAGATGTTGTCTATCTATCGTCCGTATACAAAGTGGCAACACATCACGTGACACTCAATCCCAGCAAACGGATCAGATCGCGATCTTTTCGACCAATTTCCACCGAACATACCGCTCCAATCCAGAACAGATAAGCTTCAGAAGCAAAATAACTCATTAATACAAGCCGTGCTTAAGACAAGCCTTGGGAAGAAACAATAAAAATGCCGACAGCACACCCTCAACAAGCACAAAGGCCCCGCGTCGTCGTAGACCCCCATCTACACCCGCGCACCCGGCAACGAGCGCCAAATCCGCCTGTCACGGACATCCGGCAGACGAAGGAGTATAAGGCTGCATCGAGGCGGTACGTTTACTTACCCAAGCTCGTCCTCCGAGCTTTGTGGCTGCGAAAACTGTTTTCTTAAGGTGTTTTGCTGACAATAAACGCAGGTGGATCTCGACGATCGTGGCGCTGCCTATTCTGTTTTATACGTCTTGGGTTTTGTATGAGAGGAGTGAGTATTCCTTTCCAATCATTTGAAGGAGTCTTAGCTGACTGTTTTCTAGCTGTTGAGAATAAGCAGCGCAAGAGGTTGCCTCCGCCTCCCCATCCGCCGACTCTGAGTAAGGGAGGTGAGGAATAGAAGCTGTTTGAGCTTGTATGTGTGTCTGTATTACTACCGGTCTCAGTGCCGAGATTTGTATATGTATGTATAAGCATGAGTTTGAGCATGGCGTTAGAACAGAAGAATTATCATTTGGTTAATAAGTACATATTGTCCCAGTGCAGTTGTTCGTTTCCCGTTCCTAATAATCATACATCGTGGGAGATTTCTCAATCATTATTCAAGCTGTGGGGCAAGGCCAGTCAAAACAGATGGAGGTTCGTCCAGGACAGTTGATAACAAATACTTTCAGACCTAGGCAGGCAAGACGACAGTGGGAACCCAGCTCATCTAAGACGACCCTCGTTCATCCAAGCCGCAAGCTCCGAAGGCAGGAGCCTAATATTGCGCACGCCGCACATACCCAGTATCAGACTTGCCATGGAGCGGTTATCTTCGACGTGGCCGACAAAGCCGACGAAGCCATAGAGACTGACGCGACGATTCTCTTTCTCGAACCAGGTCTTGACCGAGTGGAGGGCAACGGGGCAGTTGGCAACGCGCCGAGCGGGCTTGTCGCTCTTCTTCTGCTTCTTCTTGACGGGGGACTGGACGTCGTCGGCATCGGACTCGCACTTCGAGCCGCGCTGGTCAGGGAAGTTGACGTAGATGGTGTGCATGTAGCGGGTAGGTTTGAGTTTGGGGCCGGTGCACGCCTCCACGTCCGACGAGCTGTTGCTGTTTGAGTCGTCGTCTTCGTCCTCGTTATCTTCTTCGTAGCCGCCCTCGTCGACTTCGGTTTTGACTTCGGTGTCGGTGTCGGCGTCATCTTCTTCTTCACCGGTGGTGAGCTCGTCATCAGCCCAGTCACGTTCCTCGCGGCGAAGTTCAGCCTTGAGCATGGGCGTAAGGATTTCGGAGTCCTCGCCAGGAGCAGGGAAGAAGGGACCGTTTCTGTCCGCAGCCAGTTTCCATCCGCCGCGGCGATCGCCGACTTCGACGCGCTCGATGGTGAATTTGGGTTCTTCGCCTGTGGTGTTGTCCGTCTCGTCGCTAGAAACACGCTCTGCCATCTCCATTTCGTCGTGCCCATTAGTCTCGTTCCGACGGCGTCCTCGAATTAGGCAGCGACTAGCCTTCTGCTTCTCCTTTTGGCTGTCATCTTTCTTCGGATCGTGCTCCTTCTTCTTCTTGACGATAAGGACCTTATCATCTTCCACAACACCGTCCAAGAACACACAGCGAACCTCATACTTGTCGCCTCTGTACACACGTTCGCCCATCTTTCTAAGGCCCTGCTCGTTGACACCGAGTTGCCACTTCGCCTGTGTTGCACCGCAAATGCGCCAACCCAGTCCAAATGTCTCCATCATGTACTTGCCAAAGCGGAGAGGGTGGCATGCCGCCTGGGCAGGGAAGTCAAAGGCAAAGACGACGGCCCACTGGCGAGGAGTATGACGAGGGCGTCTATTGCTGCAGTCATGGCTGGCGCTGGTCTCAGTGTCGGGCGTGGGAAATTCAGGTATCAATCCCCTGTTCCTACGACCGGCGTTTTTGGGTTTTTTCTCTTGAGGCTTCTCGTAGCCATAGGCATATTTACCGTGGACAATATCCTTCAACAAATTGGACATCGCGACCATCTCCTCGTCTTGGTCTGCGCAGTTATTCTTGCAGGCGGCACGAGTAGTAACACCAACACTGGGACCATCACCGGACCCAGTATCAACCCCCATGATTCTCGCATCAGTGACGACAAAGCCAGCTATCGAGTCCGCGATGCCCTCGTTGCACAGGACACGGTGAATATCGGCGACATTGAGTGCGTAGATGAGGTGCGCGTCACCAAGCATCTTCGCCAGGATGGAGAAATAGCGTTCCGTGAAGGAGGTTGAGCCTGAGGGACAGACTAGAATAATGCTTGGCTTGCGAGGAATGAGTTCATCCTGTTCTAGAGGCTGGAGAACGAAGAGGCCATCAGAGGAGGCAAGAGCCTCAGTTTCCTGGCATTGTGCCATCTTGATGGCGGGTAGAGCTGGAGAGAGACGTACGTTTGTCGACCACGATGGGATGGAAAAGCGGCGAGAAGAGGGGGAAAGATGACCTGTAGGAAAATAAAGGGAAAAACATGACAGATCTTTCAAGAAACATTGTGTTGGTGGGAGGATGGGTTAACCGAAGATAAAAGTGCGCACATTTGCGGGATATTGTAAACAGTGAAAGGGTGACTGCGCTGATATTGACATCATTGAAGCCTGGAAGAACAAACAAACGCGTAACACCTCTAATGATAAAGAAACAAACAGTCCAGTCACCATCGACCTCTTTTTCCTGCAAAAACATGATAGTAAGACCAGAACTAGGAAGCATAACAAGTCTTCCAGTTTCCGCCAGACCTCGCGAAACTCAAGCCTTGTACCCAGTCGTCCAATGTACATCGTCCGAGTTTGTCAACCTCGCAGCCATGAAGAGGAACGACGCGATCATTCACCAAGACACGCACAAGCGGCTCTTGCTCCTTCTTGCACTCCATCACCTCGAAGTATGCCCTTGCGCCGAATGGAACAGTCCAAGACGCTGCATAGCCATCCATCTCCTCGACCGTCTCCACGGAATCCATAGACAGCGGTTGCGTGTCGTTATACAAGCCCATCGCGAAGAAGATGGAGATCATGCTGTTGTCGTGAGAGAAATCAGCGTACAGCTTCCGGTCAAGCGGGAATGTGGCCGGGTTCGAGTCCAGCGTATGGTTGGTGGTCGTTTCGTCACGAACCGGCGTCTGCGTCAGTCGAGCAATCAATTCGTTGGTGAACCCAATACCCTGAGCTGGACCGAGGGGGCTACCAGCGCCGTACCCGTAGTACTTTGATAGAGACTGCAGGTAATCGTATTGCACCCATTCCTTCTCGGTGAAGAGGGCGCAGAAGGGAGACAGCTCGGTTCCGTGAGGAGTGCGTGCCATGGTGTCGAAGGAGCACATGTCCATGAGGTACTTGACGTCCTTATCTTCAAGTTCAACACCGGGCAGATCCTTTTCCAGGCGCTTGCGAATCGGAGGTCCAATAATCGCCGTGAAGTTCGCCTCGATCTCATCAGCCCGCTCATCATTCTCGAACAATGTGCAGGTGCTATGGTCTAACGTGTTATTGAACCCATCAATCTCAGGAATAACCACATTGACAACAGGAGCAACCTTCTTAGAGCCATGGTCACGGAGCTTCTCAATTATGAACCCATCAATGAATTTCTCCGCCGACGCAACAACCCGATCAGACCCAGAAGCCCGAATGAACGGCGTGGTCTTCCGCGCCAGATCCTTATACCTTCGATAGAACTTGGCACCCGAGTCAACCATCTGGTCTTTGCCGAAGGTCGTCAAGTCCTCTGAGCCCAGGGTGTAATTATACTCGTTGAGGAAGCCATACTTGCCCGAGAACGAAGACGCGTTCCGTTGGATAGCCTCGATCAGCTCTTTATACGCCGCAGACTTCGACTCAGACGGGTATCGAGCCCCATGTCGCGAGAGCACCTGCGCAAAGGTAACCTCACAGCCATGCGGGACGTCCTGGGAGATAAAGGACTCATGCTCAAGCGAGAAGTACGGCGAGTACTGGCCCCAGATGTGCGAGACCTGCGGGAAACACTGATATCCGCCATTGACCGAGTTGCAGGACTGGTTCTGGACAACCGGGAGTTGGGCAGAGACACTGTAGCAGGTAAGTACCGACTTAAGAAGGAACGAACATCAGAGGAAAGCTTACCCCGAGAGCAGGTAATAGAGCGAAAGCGAGATTGAGAAGAAAGCCATGGCCAAGACGACTGTGAGTCTGTTCCTCCTCACCCCGGGCCTCCGACCTGGCCTTGGGCGGCCATATTTATGTACCGGCTGGAGCCCCTTCATCGTCGGCTCAATTGCATCTCCTGGGATAGCGTGGTTCAACGGTGCTATCTAGCTTGGTCCGCTATCGGAGTAGAATAGCAGGCCAGCTGCGATGGAGCGGGATGGAGGAGGGATATTTCGGGCCATTATGTGTGCAGCGTGGAGCAACCTTCGGAGACGAGACACGCAAGGGCGATGTAAGGAGGATGATAGGCTGGGGGGCAATGCACGTGGCCATCCCGCGTCAACGGTTGGCTGCCTCAGGTTGCGCTAGGCCTCTCGCGGCCTTACTCTCCGTATCCTGGTCAAATTTGCAATTATAAGCAATTTGTATTCATAATAATATACAGTCTAATCATCAGGCCAAACGGAGCTGATATGGGAGTAGATGAGAATGTTGTTTTCGGGGTACAAAAGCGCAAAGCAGCCACCAAACCAAACGCCAACTAGCCATCAAACAAAAGCCCACGTCAAATCGAACAATGTCCCTGTTGTTTGCAACTGCTAATATAGCCAAGACTTGCTAATTGTGTATTGACAGCAAAGGATAGAGGAAGATGCGCCAGCGTTGTGAAGGAGAAACGACAAAAGCCACCATGTAATGCCCCTATATTCCTTCAATGCAGTATGATTTCTCGCTTGGGAAAGGAAAACATGTATAAAATACTTTTCAGTATGCTCCAGGCCTTGTCGGCGCAGATGGAATAAGACAATAAGTGGCGGTCGAGACAAGATCGACCCCTAACACTCTTATCCTCCGATCGGAGCTGGTTCCTGACACAGCTCGTCACGTTCTGCCTTCTGTCCTCTTATTAATTAGTGCGATCCCACGCACCAGGCGTCGGAGGCAATGATCTTGGTTGTCGCCCGTCCAGTGCGACTCGTTCTGTCTGCCCAGTTGAATATGATGATGAGGCGGCCCAGTTCCTTGCAGGCATTGGTGCGGGCGCGAGAGGTCCGGATGTGCGTTGGTGGGAGGGTGCTTCTGCTGCTTCTTCGGCCTTGACGTCCGACCCGGCTGTTGTTTCGGAGTTGAGCTGAGGAGACGTCGGTCGGGCAGGGACCTGGGCAAAGCGAGATGCCTCGTCTCGGAAGTAATCTCTCTCAGAGCGATAGAAATCCCGCTGCTCGACGATAACGCGGAGGTCATCAGCCTGCTTCTGCACTGCCTGCGACAGCTTCCGGATCTCTTCCTCTTGGTTGGCGAGCCTCTGCTGCATCATCAGCTCCTCGCGTTTCCTATCACGGAACCTTCTCGACGCCTTGCTGTTTGCCTTGCGCTTTTCTGCCTGGGTAGCGGAGCCCGGTTTGTGGTCAACATAGCAAGGTATCATTCCTAGGGGTGCAACATTTCCTGTCTCCATCACCACCCCAGTGATGGGGTCCCTCGGCGCGTATGAAGGATTGCTCATGTACCCCGGAGCTGGCTGGCCAGGGGCCGCAGCAAGAGCCGGCGATGTCCGACCCAATTGACTGAAAACGGACACGGGCGTGGTTGGACTGGTCTCTTTGGAGCTAGGCGTAGGAGTATGGTTCGTACTCGCTCGATGACTGGCATAGGTTGATGTCGAGTGCGTCGAAACTTGGTGGTGATGGGCAGACAGGGGCGTGGGATGTCCAGTCTCTATCATCGGTAGAGGAGAGCTAGGGGCTACCGTGTGCAGTCGAGGCAGCTGTTGAGCCAGCGGAGTTTGACCGGGAGCAGGTTTCGAAGGGAAGTATCCTGCTGCCCCGGGAAACCGAGCTGATGGCGAAACAGGCGAGATGCCCTGGTGACTTCTCATCCCAGATGGCAAGAGTGGAGGGTTTGCTGTGTGCATAGAAGGGGAGGGGAGATGCATCGAGGAAGGGGAGAACCGAGAATGAGACGGCGGGTCCAACGACAGCCTCTCCCCAAGACTCTCGCGGCCGCCGTCTACAGACGCCGTCCTGGTACCAGCTCCTTCCGTTGCCGACGGGTTCAGGATCGAAGTGACTCCTATCGAGCGATGTTGCGATGAAAACGGTGGCTCCACAGGCCCAGACGGATGCCAGGAAAGCGGCCGAGAGCGCAGAGAGTCACGACGCTCAGAGGTGGGAGACAAGTCGTCCTCATCTGCATGGTGTCTCTTCCGTTCGAGCGAGCCGCGGCTCTCTAGCGAGTGTGCATCGGTTGGCGAAGGACCTGAGACCGCGGGGATCTTCGACATATGCTCCGCGTTGCTTTGAGTATATTGCCGCAGAGAAAACCCGGGGCATAGCGGGGCCCCCTCTCGCTCCGGAAGAGCCGAAGAAGACTCGCGGGGAGGAGCACGAGAGAGGGAGCCGGTGGCGGATTGGTCAAGGTGGTAGTCAGACAGCGAATGATATTGGCGTGAATGCACCTGATGATGGGAGGAGTAAGAGGGGGAGTTCAAAACGCTGATCCCAAGGGTAGCCACGGTGAAGGGTAGAGACGGGAAGACGAGGGAGAAGAGAAAAAGGAGGAGGAAGAGGCAGATGATGGATGACGGTGGTTGATTCCGGCTTTCCCCTTTGGTGTCGTGTGTTGTTGGGTAGCAAGGACAGCACACTCGCCAGTCGTACTACGAGAGTAGGCAAAGTTTATTAAGAGTGAGGGATATGCGCGAAGGATTGTAATATAATAAAAGTATGAAACAGAGAGGAGAAGACAAGGGACGAAGGAGTAGAAGTGATGCTGCTGATGAATATACAGAGAAGAGAGAAGATATACAGGCCAAATGGGGTCAGAAGCAGGACGGGGAGGATATGGGTTTAAGAATCTACTACACAGCTACAGCAGAGCCAGCTAAGTCAACAGGATGATCGTGAGCCGTTACGGAAGTTTGTCTGTTGAGGATCACATCCTAGCGGTGTGAAGGGTGAGGTATTGGATGAACCATCATAGAAGAGCAGAGGGAAAAGAGCATTTTTACCTCGAAATAAATTAAAAAATAATATTTAAATATCGAAGCCAAAAAAGAAAATGAAAAAGCAAGCATGTCATGTACCTGTCCGTACAGTACGGTATCGAACATACACGTGTTGAACGTGGCTCACGAGGGAGACTCAACGGTTTTTCTCCTTCAAGGCCAGCGTCGTCCTGCCAGCCGGCCAAGCAGGCTCAGACACGTACTTTGTGCCATTTGCTACAGCTAACGCTGTGCCTCGCCCTGAAGGGAAGTGGGAGGAAGCAGGGCTGTGTTTCCCCAAGACAAAGCAAAGCGTCTGAGACGGGATATCAGACCTCAATTGGGCGGAGAACGTGTATCGGCACTGGGGGGATGTGACGCAAATGACTTATTGTTTCGAGCTTTTCGCATCGGCGTGTTATTATGACATGCTTGCGGACGCTCATCGAGTGTTGCACCTCTGGCAGAGGTCCCATTGGTCGCCGACCAGGAATTTCTTTAGGAGCAACCTAGCGCTGGCACTAAGAGGCAACTAGCAGGGGGACGGGGCCCGATGGGGCTGGGGAAATATCGTGAGTGACCCGGAGCACCTAAGAGGCGCCGTCACCATGGTCATGGTCGGAAATAGTGGAGGCCGCAGTCTCCAAGGATTGGATGCTTTTCCCCATGCACTCGTGGATGGCCAGTTGGCCCTGCACGTCACTACTGAGCTGCTCGGCGGTTACTCCTACCAGGAAGCCTCGCGGTGGGCTCCCACGCCTAAAAGGCCCCAGCATCCCTATCAAGAATCTTATTTATCGACCACCGGTTGCTTACCGCTTCTGTCATACCCGACAGGACTGCGACAGAAGTACCGTTGTGACTTGCGAGCTTCTAAGCCGTGTTCGAGAACTCGCGATAGCATCAGACCACTACTGGTGGCCTGGCCCCAAAGCTCCTGGAGGGCGGGTCTTCCCTAGAACAATCTGTCGGGGTGAGCGTTCTCCCCGCGGTTCATCACAAGGCTGATTTTCGACTCGTTTTTTCGTTGATATTGCTCGCTGATGGAATGTGATGGTGTCTCCCCGCTGGACCTGGCTCTTGGTAATCTAATCTGCTCTCCCCTGAAACCCGAATCAACTCAGCAACGCGAGCGTCGAGTCACTCGGCTCACCTGTTAGCAAACTATCGACAATTACTTGTCCAAAGAGTTCCGCGGCACAAAGAAACTTGATCAGAGTGGCCTATCTAGCAGTTTCGTCGACTTCCGCTAGAAGCGACGTGGAAAATGAATCCCAGAGGCCCGGTGAGGAGCATTCGGGTCCCTGAGAAAAAGAAAAGAGACCGAAAACCAAATCGGATTTCCAACTTTTCAAAATATGCTTCGGATACTGATCGAAGCTCCATTTATGCGCGTTTGCAACTGGTCTACTTTTCCTCAGTGAGATCCTGGGGTTTTCCTCGGCGAAGTACCCTCGGCCTATGCGCTCAACTCCGCACCAGGCGAGACCTTAATTGAAGTTCAGTCAAGGCTAGGGTGGCTAAAGCACGAGGCATGTATGGCTCGGCTTTCATGATGTTCTGCATAAATGTGGGTGGCACCGAGGATCGTGCTGCTTCCTCGGCTAGCAAGGTTGGCGCCGTCTATCTCCAGTTCGGCCGGCTCTAAGCCAGCGACTTCGTACTCTTTCTGTGATTGATCGTCACTGACTCACTCTCGTCCTATCGGGTCAATCTGGATGTCCCGCGGCCAACTTGGATACCAGAAGACGGAACCTTCGTGTCTTTACTAGGATTGCCGGAATGCCATTGGTGCCTGCCCATCCATTGGCCGGCGGAGCGAATCTCAGAACTCGCTACCCGGCGGGGACCGCAGGATTCAAGCTTGACTCCCGGATCGTGATTTGATGTGGGACAAAACTCTCATGACAAGTAAAGCCGAATTGTCGGCGACTTGTTCAGGTCCAACTTGACAAAGGGAGCCATCTTCTTAATTGAGAGCACTTTTTCGATTCATCATTGGGCATCAAATGGAGAAGCAACAAGCTTTGAAAAAACTATGCTGGCCATATATATCGACTTGTGTGCGGTCTAATGGTCTGAAAACCTCGAATTTGGCATTAAGGCTTTTGCAGATACCGGGGGGATATGCAGGATGCCGCTCGAAAGGTTATCAATAGCCTTTATCGCCGCTGCCGTGTGTACTTCATGGTATTCCCCAGAACAGATCCCTGCATAGCACGAGGTATGGTTAGCATAACTGTAAAGAGGCAACGATGCTTGTCAATATGTGACCGGGGCTCGTCGGGACCGGCACCTCCAACAGGAGAACCTTTGTTTTTCGTGATGTGCTATGAAATTATACTTCAGAGCCCAGGTTATGAGGTATCAATAGTCTAGGTGCTGCTGGGTCTAGACTCTAGGCTTCCTAAACTGGGGGAGTCTCAGTATCCAGCCGCTCAAGGCTACCGTGCACTGTAGTCTTGACCTTCGTGGGCTCATGCATTCGAATAATGTGTTCAAATTTTGCTGCGGCAACAGGCAAAACCAAAGGTACCTGCTGCGTGGTGTTACGGCCTGGAGAATATGTTGGCAGTAGCATTTGAGTTGATGAAACTTTTCAGCCCTTCCCCGCAAAGTAACGGCGGTACAGCGTGCGTCTGCGGAGGACAGGTCGGACCGATTCATCAACTAGACCATACCTCTAGGTATGAGTGGTGTGAGCCTGTCGTTTCAGAATCTCACACGCTCGCCTTCGCCAACTGCATCGTCGGAGAGAAGCCTCCGAGAGGAACCCTGAGTTGAAGGCTTCCGAGACACAGGGAGAAAACAGAATGTGCTTACGTCTTGCAGTCCCTGTGCCGCCGATCTACTCTATCTACCGCAACTCCGCATTCATCGCTGCATATCCCCACCGACAGCTCGACAACATGGCCATCAGGAGTGTGTAACACGTTGGCGATAGCTCTGGAGCACATAAGGTGGATCGTCTTGCAGTTTCTGAGACATAACAAGTTGCGCATGAATAAAAGGAATTCCCTCGGAGGCGTGCCAGCTGGCACGTCGCATCCTAAAGAGCTGGTAGTCTGTTAAGTTCCATTGATCATCTACCGGCAGCGGGCCTAAAAGCCAGGCCAATGTCGGGATTATCAGGTCCATTGTCCATGAGAAAGACGGTAAAAGCGGCCTCGAATCCGGCTAGAACAAACGGACCACGGTCAGCTTCAAATTGCAACGGATTATTGTTCCGCTTTACTTGCAGCCCCTGGTTCGGAAATGGCTTGCGATGCGTGGCAATATCAGAAGGAGGAATGTGGTGGAATGAGTGAGAAAAGAGTTGCATTAGTTGGCGCTATTGCCGAGGGTTTTTTACGATTGGCAGATTCTCCAACGCTTCCCAAAGTTGCGGTTCGCGGAATCGCGGGTTTCCATAGGGTGTCCACTCACAACGAGTCGGTGTACTTTGGGAATGTTACACTTAGTCACTCTTGTGGCCATTGGCAATCGTTCCTTTCGATCTCGATCAGATTGATCGCCTGCGCGCCATGGTTGGTCTTGCATTATTGCCCACAGGGCCCCATCCTCAGTGCCGCTGTAACCGCTCTCTTGCAGAATTGGGGTCGTTCCTTCTTGTCAGCTGGGATTTTCGATCTTATGCCGAGTTAAGCGCTCGATACGCTGTCGCGAGGTCGCATCTGATCCATGTAACGAGCAGTAGCACACCACACCCTCCAAAAGTGTGGGGTGTGAACGAGACGAATAATGGTGGAAGAGGGGCATCACTCATCAGGTTTGATCATGATAACGCATCCAGATCAGGGTAGCTGCGCACGGGGTCGAAAAGGTTCCGATGCCGATGACTCGGCTGCATCATGTACGCCTTCTTCTTCACGCTCGGTCTACCTTCTGGCGTAGATTAGATTAGCTCAGGTAAGGTAGGAACTCTGCATCCCTTAGTGAAGGAGCGATCCCGGTAACCGATGCATCCGTCATCGCACAAGTCCGAGGCAAACGTGACCGCAGGAATTTCGAAAGGGATAACGATCTTGTTCCTTCATACAGTTGGATACTCAACTCTTGTTCGTACTGATGCCCTGTACAGATCGTATCTCCAAATATTTGGCTGCCAGAAATATGAGGTACGTTCAGTAGCCTGCGCGCCGATAAGTACCTCCGTAGAGCTGTACAAAAGTCGTACTTTCCTCAAGGTGCACAAACGTGGGTCGTACCATGAGCTGGATGGAGAAGTACTTTTGTTCGTACTTATTTGGGTAGATCGGCGGATTGGCCAGGAGTGGAGACTCTGCAGCTGCGATACGACACACCAGCAACTCCAGTACGGAGTGATAGTAGTGGTACGGAGGATATCAGCTTCGGCCTTGGCAAGATTTGAGAAGAATATGCCCCAAAGCGTACTTAGTGCAGAGCAGGAGCTGATGTTGATGGTCTCAGCACAACCGTGATTCGGCTTTACCCCTTTTGAAGGTCGTTACACAGTTCTTGAGTGAGATCCCTAGATCAAAGAAATATTGAATCCGTTTCAGGTGCTAAGAGATACGTGTGGCTGTTTGTTCATGATAAACAAACGTTCAGGGGTAGCATGGAATCCTTTGAGATTTAAGGGGGGGCGGTCCTAGGGTCTCGCTTCAAGGTCCAAGGGCATAGTCTGCCTTGATGATATCTAAATGGTCAAACTTAATCGTATACCAAAAACACTCGCTCTCGTCGTCCACATACAAGCAGCGGTCATTCATTAAGTTGAAACTCATGTTTTGGTTGCCCTCGTATGCCCACATCGACTTTGTAGAGATGTCCTCCGTACCGGATTGACTCGGGGAACTGGTCATCGTTGGTATCGTCCTTGGCAGTTGTTATGAAGAGCTCTGTGCCCACAAAGGCTGGGCAGGTGATGTTTCTGGTGGGGAGCGATATCTCGCCAATCACTTTTCCGTTGGTGTCAATGCGGATGACCTTGCCCGCCCCGTAGATTGCGCTCCAAATACACCCTTCGGTGTCGATGGCAAACCCGTCAGGCTCTTGTGGTTCTCCAAGGTCGAAATGAACCCTCCTGTTACTGATGTCGCCGGTGTTCTCGTCGTAGTCAAAGGCGAAGATCTTACCAGTTGGGGAGTCTGTCAAGTACATCGTGTCATTGGCAATGTTCCAGCCGATGCCGTTCGGTATCGTCAACTGCTCAACCATACGATTCAGTTTCAGGTCAAGGTCCAGCCTAAAAAGGACTCCTTCACTGCTTGGACTCTTGACCTTAGGGTCGTTCATCGCTCCAGCCCAAAGACGGCCTTTACTGTCAACCGCCCCATCATTAAAGCGCATCCTACTAGGTTAGCCAGGGACACTCGGGTACGTAAGACACTACGGAGTAGAGCTCACCTTTTGAGCTTATCCGGTTCATCCCAAGGGCGAGCAATGTACGATAGCTCGCCAGTATTGCGGTTTACGAAAGCAAATCCGTGCTTAGCGGCCGCAACGAAATGTTCCTTCTGGCTGTCGCCAGCATTTACAGTATTCGCGGTCATCCTGAGTTCCCGTGTTAGCTTCCTGGATGGCCCAAAGAGATGAATCATTCCATAACACCCACCCAATGGACTCGGGTGTATCAAGAACCCTCAGGGACTCTGGCCCCTTAGTAAGGTCCAGCGCGTACAACTTCTGCTCCCAAATATCAACAAAGCGAAACTCATTCCTGCTCTTGTCGTGAAACGGCCCCTCGAGTAAGGTCCCGGAGATTGGGAGGTACGGCTAGCGGTAAGAGATGTGAGATTCCAGACCCGGTGCTAATGGCCACGGCCAACGAGATAAGATGTTCCAGTCCGTACCTCTGAGACCGTCCACTTTTGCATTGAAGACATTGGTAATTCCGCTTCGCTCGGGGCTGATACTAAGAGACCCGTTGAGAGGACTTCGGCTTGACTGGAATAGAATGTGTGATCATCGAGAGGCGATCAGTAAACCAACTCGATTAAATGGTCCAGCAAGGCAACAGGAGAGAAACTCCGCCGGTGGTCGGCAGTTGGAGTTGGAGCCGTGGCCGATTGGGAAGGCGCCAAGCCCCACCACATGACTCCAATCTTGCTCTCTGCTTCTGTTTACCTCTTCAGTAGTCTTTTGATACTCCATGCTTTACGGAGGAGATACTCCAGACGGCTTTCAAAATTTCCTCAGGGGATTGGCCTTTTCGATTGTCTAGAATTTGATGCTCGATCAGGACGATCGGTTCCATGTCACGCTGTACTCTTTCTGGTAAGCTACCAGATCCATATACTCTTGAGTACCCCGTACAGAGTATAGGCGCTTACATTATTATCCCGCCGAAGGGATCGTATCGTGCCAATCCCTATCGAAATTATTCGGGATGTGACTCGGCTCCACATTGAGACTTCAAAACCGGACATTTCTATGCTTCGTGTGCCGTCACGCCCAAGAGCTCTAGACGACGTATCACCTACCTTGCACTTAAGCAATCGCACAAACGTGCCGGAGCGTCGAAACGCATATCTTTAGCCCTGTCATAATATCAATCATGGAGCAGTCTGGTTACGGAGTCATGTCTGCACGTTTGCCCGGTCGCCCACGGTGTCTCTTGTGTCTGCGAGTCTGCGGTGCGTCGAGTCTGACTTCAATGACGCACTTCCCGACCAGCAGCCTCACTTTTTTCCCTTCAAGGAGCAACAATGGAGGAGCGGGGAGCAAATAGGATTTCATCCGACCGGCGGAATCCGTCACTGAACCGCGTCTCTGTTGCCGTCGGTCCCTGAATCTGACATCGTCTGTCCCATGGATGTGACACGGCACATCGGCCGGGGCCCCAACCTGCCGGACTTTGTGTAAGATTTGTCTGCCAGTTGGAATCGAGCCTTCTGACATACAGCCGTTCACTTGCATTCTCTTCTGCATTGATCACCCGTTCTCCGGCCCCTCGTGAGGTCTGTGTCTGGCTCCCGATCGGCGAGGTTGAGTAAAAGGAAAAAGCAAACATCCTTGAGAACAAGCAAGCCGGCTGCGTAGTACTTTGTTGTTCGATCACTCTTGCTCTCACTTGCGCTTCTCCAGCGACGAGCGGTCATCGTACTCGGGACAAATTTGACAATGTTTTCCGTACAAATAACTCCATAATGATCAAGTGGTCAAGCACGGTTCAACAATCCCCAGAAAGAGATAAAAGGAAAGCTTCAGCTTTGTCCATCCGTTTGTGGTGATCGTCAGGCTGCTCATCATCCACCAAATCAACAAGCGATGGCCAGTAATTGTGGGCCAAGGAGCCCGTGCCTGAGCAATCTGGCCATCGGTCTGTCACGGACTCGCGAGCCGCCAGCTCAACCTTCATGCATAACCATGATGCATGATGTGTGGCAGGCTCTCTTCGGGGAGCAAGAGTACCTGCAGGAGGCAAACAGGCTCACAGATTGCGATTCGGATTCTCGACCCTAGATACGTATGTTCCACCTCATGTCACCAACACCGTCACCAACAATATTGGCCTCGCCTTCCCCTGACTGGATCCAGCGTACGGAGTACGCAGAAAATGCGGTGAGAGTAAAGCTAAAACGGCCAATCCTGTTTTTACTGATGTTCTTGTTTCATTATTGAAATTTTATCTTTCTTCAATTTGACCTAGACTCACCTTGGAGCCCATTTTGAACGAGCCTTGATCAGCAACGCGATATCTCCCCCGGGCCGCAGCACTGCTGCAGCAGGCAGCCGGGCTGCCGCGCTTCCATATTTAAATACCTTGGGCATGGATGCACAAAATCACACTCACATGACTATTTCTTCATGCATGACAGCGTGTCTTACATGGGCTGGATATGCAGCTAAAGCTCCTTTCTCACACGCCGCTAGTAAGCATGCCCTGTCGTTGGTAACAACTGGTATCGACCGTACGCTTACGGTATCGCAAGTTATTTGTTACGACGCTTGGGCATCCTCTTTCAGGAGTATCTGATACCTCCTTTTTGGTGTCCCACTCCGCAGAAGCAAAGTACATGTACCTCCGTTCCTTCTTAGGTACACCTCCGACGGGCAAGGGCTTGGAAGTCCCGGTATTGGCCCGCACGGCCCAGACTTTGTCGCTGGTTCATATGAGCTCGATCTACTACTCTGTACCTGTGATTAATGAAGTTTTGATGTATAAACATCGAAGCTCCTCTCTTTCATTTGCCTTGAGCTCGGAGTCGATACATCAGCCATCAGGTAGCAATAAGCCGGACTATTCGGCGCAGGCACGCCACGACATCGTTCAAACATGCGCCACCCAGTCCTTATTCAAAGAAAATAAGCGCTCGGCCTGCTCCCTCGTCTTAGCTCTGACACTTCGACCTGCACGTCGAAGAGAAGGGTGAAATTGTCAATGTCAGCACTCCAGCACCTAAGTTAGGGCTGCAACTGGGGCCGTGATTACGTGCATATTTGGCGCATGGTTAGGGTCAGCATTGCAGCCCAGTGGGCCGTGGGCCAGTGGATGTCGAACTGCGCGTGCTTGCTGCTTGCTTCTTTACTCCGTAGACTAGCTGGCCTGCGTGCCTAACGAGGCAGCTACCTGGCCATATTTAGAATCCATCCAGCACTATCTCCTCGCTAACTCTCGCTTGCAGGTCTTCAGACTCAAGGGCAACGTGGAAATCAATCCGTCACACCAATAACGGGTCGCAAACGACGCCCCGGATCCTTCATATGCCGATTCCTCCCTTGCCCATGCATCTTCAACCTCTGAATGAGGCGTCCGACTGTCCAAGTCGCATAGCCACTGCGTTCTCATCCAGCTACCCAATTCCCAAGGCCATCAGGTAGACCTCTTTGCATTGCAGCCGGTGCATTGACTGGGGATACCCATGCTGAAGAATAGTCACTAGCACAGACTGGTTTGTTTGTTAGAGACGGCCACCAAGAAGGATTGCCGGATCGTCTACGGAGTGGAAAGACGGGCCAGTGGATAAAGAGAAGGATTTAACCCTTGTACATGGCAAACGGACTTCCTCTCCGTCTTCCGACATGCCCCTGAAAAGGAGCTCTGTGACGAGGCCGAGCTTGGTGTGCTCAGTTGCGCATATAGATGGCTATTATTAGGGTCTTTTGGTGCAAAGGGACAGCGTCGCCCATCGCAGAAAAGTGAGGCTCTACAAGGGGTCTTTGAGTAACGTAGCTTCGACGTTCAACTAGGGCCTAGACCTGTCCATGGTGCCCCGTAAGCAAAGCTTGTCGAATCTGACAGACAGGGCGAGTCTTCGTAACGACCGGCACTACTCCATCTCCTTCTCGAGTCGCTCGACGTCGGGTGGCTTCCATTCGTATGCCTGTCGTATGGGACGTGGCAAGCTTATATAAACCGTGAAGGACTGATATTCCCAGCTCGCGATAGGAGTACAATTAAGGGGAAAGCAATGGAGCATGTTCACCATTGGCGTCCTATCCTTGACTGTATACGCTGGTCCCGGGAAAGAGTATACATATCCGGAAAATGAATTCAGCCAACGGTGCAGACCCCTGTGTTTCGCGCAAGTAACCCAGTCAAGACGTGCTACAGGATACTGCTGCGTACATACGGATGGCAGGGATAGGGGCAGGGGTGGGGGCACGCTGGCGCATCGTGGGCGAAAGATCTTAAGGCTGCATATGGTTGGCTAGGGAAATTTCTTCGGAGTACGTTTACTGGCGATGAGAAACTGCGGTTTTGGTTCATTCCAATTTAAGGCGTAATACATTGCGTCGTATATATGTTTTAGTGGCATTGCTCATTGAGGTGAGCAGCCTACAGCTTGGTTCCCATATTGACGTGCACAGCCTTGACCTGCGTGTACGCCTCCAGACCAGCTTCACCAAGTTCACGGCCGATACCGCTCTGCTTGACACCTCCAAAGGGAACACGGAAGTCGCTGTCGTTGCTGCTGTTAATCCAGACCATACCAGCTTCGATCTCAGACGCAACTCGGTGGGCCCGCTCAATGTCCTTGGTGAAGACGGCAGCTCCCAATCCGTAGGTAGTGTCGTTGGCGCGGTTGACGGCCTCATCCTCGGTGGAGAACTTGCCGATGGCGACGAAAGGTCCAAACACCTCCTCGCGGTAGATGCGCATGTCGTCCTTGACGTTGGTAAAAATTGTAGGCGCAATGTAGAAGCCCTTGCCGTCCTTGACGTCCTTGTATGGCACACCGCCGTCGACCAGGGTTGCACCCTCTTGCTTACCGCTCTCGATGTAGGAAAGGACGCGCTCGTATTGGGCCTTGGTGACTTGAGGACCCTGGAAGGTGTCGTCGGCGAAGGGATCTCCGACCTTGCTGGTAGTGGCCACGGCCTCCCGGAAGAGCTTGACGAATTCATCGTGAACTCGCTCGTGCACAAGGATACGCGATGTGGCTGTGCAAACCTGTCCTTGGTTGTACATGATACCAATGTGTGCCCACTTCGCCGCCTGTTCGAGGTCTGCATCATCGAAGACGAGCAAAGGAGATTTGCCGCCAGTCTCAAGTGTGACGTTCTTCATGGTTCCAGCTGCCATCTTCATGATCTCCCTACCAGTCATGGTCGAGCCAGTAAAAGCAACCTTATCCACGTCGGGGTGGGTAACTAGTGATGTTCCTGCCACTCTTCCGAGACCGTTCACAATGTTAACAACACCGGGTGGGAAACCAGCTTCCTTGATAAAGTTGGCGAGGTATAAGATACTAAGAGGGGTTTGCTCTGCAGGCTTTAGAACAACAGTGTTACCGCAGGCCAATGCGGGTCCCAGCTTCCACGCAGCCATAGCCAGAGGGAAGTTCCATGGGATAATTTGGCCAACGACGCCGATAGGCTGGCGCAGAGTGTATGCAAACTTGGCCGGTGTTGTACTGATGGTCTGTCCGTGAATCTTATCGGCCCACCCGGCACAGTAGCGAATGGTGTTGACAACTTCTGAAAGATCATCGTTCAGAGAGACTGAGTAGGGTTTACCATTGTCCCATGTCTCGATGGTGGCCAAGGTTTCCTTGTTTTGATCAATGAGGTCGGCCAACTTGAGCATCAGGGTGCCTCGGTCTGTTGGGGGAAGGAGCTTCCACGAAGGGTCCTTGAGCGCCTTGCGAGCTGCCTTGACCGCAATGTCGATATCTTCTTCTCCGGCAGCATATACTTGTGTGATTTCTGACTCGTCACTGCTCTGTGTATTAGTTGAAATTATAGCCATGAATCGCCACAAGCTACATACCTAGGGTTGATGGTGGCAAACTTGTCACCGGACTTGGATGCAACAAACTCGTTGTTTATGAAAAGGCCAATAGGCTGGTCATACTTGTGCCCGTTGGGGGCTGTCAAGCTGATGGTGGTGGACATGATTAATGAGGGATGGAACTGCCGTCGAGATGTAGCAGAGAAGGTGCGAAGTCCACAGAGACGGAATCGAGGGGAAAAGGATGAAAGAAAGGACATATAGGGCGGGGAGAAGGGAGGAAGAGGGGGAGGCGAGGAGAAGTTGGAGAGCTTGGTGCTGCAAGCAGTGATGTTATGCGATAAAAAAGATAAGGATCTCGCCCACTGGATGCTGCGGGGCTTGGCGGCCCCTCTTCGGATAGACTTGCTCTTCTGGGGAACTTTAGGTGGCAGTAGGTATTAATAATACCAATTGAGGCTCACGAAGCTTACATCAAGCCTGGACGATGAGAATTGACAGCAGTTGATGACCAAGCAGTGTTCAAGGGCTCGTGCACTAAACCTTTCAGCCCCATTTCCAGGCCACCCTCTATACCTGGTGTTTGTCGGAGGAAAAGGGTTACTGCTAGGAACAAGGCAAAAATATAAAAGCATAGCATGAAAAGGCAAAAATTCCATTGATTATACATAGATAAAGAAAATATACTCAGGCTGACTGTCAGTCAACCAATTCGAGATCCCGAGATGCAAAGGAATAGATTGATGTCCCATTAGATTAACCTCACTCACTAGCCTCTGATGTCTTCTCCGTGGCTTCGTCTTCTTTTGCCGATATGTCCTCCTTGCTAGGGCCGTTTTCCTTGGAGGAATCGTCCGCCGACTCGGACTTATCTCCTTCTTTCACCAGGCTCGTAATAAAGTCCCATTGACTTGGAGTCACAGCTGAGACGCTGAGACGTCCCTGCTTGAACATCTGAAGATTCTCAAGCGGTGCTTTGGCACTGGCGTGAGACTTGAGGTCTCGCAGCGTGATCAACTCGTCAAACTTGCGCCGGAACTCAACGTGAACCACAACCCACTTTGGGTCCTCACGCTTGGATTTCTCGTCATAGTAGGGATGGGACGGGTCGAAGGCGGACTCTATCAGTTAAGACTTAATCATTGAACCTTGTTTGCAAAATGAAACTAACCGTCTGGAGAGTGCTCTTGGACAATTTCCATGACACCGGCAATACCCGGCACCTTACAATTGGAGTGGTAGAAGAAAGCAAGGTCTCCCTTCTTCATAGATTGCATGTTCTTCCGCGCTATGTTTGTGTTAGAACCGCGCGTAGAAGCCGCTGCTCAGTCGATATTCTTACCAACGGGGTTGCGGACGCCTCATAAGATATTAGTTCAGTCACTTGAGATACAGGTGGCAAGAACGTACCATCCCACGGCTCTGGCTCCTTTGCGGCGCGCAAATCATCGATGGAAAACTTGACGTCCTTTCCTTTCTCAATACGAGACTCAGGTTCAGCCTTCATCAGCCAGTAAGAACGCCCAGTGTTTTGGTCTGTGTTCTCATCTGCAGCTGGTGTGGATTCACTGCTGCCAGCATTTTTCTTCGGCCTTCCCCGGCCCCGTGAGCTGCTGCCGGGTGTAGTCGACTTGGATGTTGCCTTGGCCTTTGGGGTGGCTAAACTCCGTTAGAAACTGAAAGCAACCCAAGGAACGCCAGAATCAACGACGAAGAGCGCCATAATATAGGATTACCTGTGCCAGTTGTTGCCTTGGGAGGACGCCCGCGACCTCTCTTGGGCTCTTCTGGGCGAACAGAGGTTGAGCCGACGGGATATTTGCGAGGACGGCCTCTGCCTTTCTTCTCTCCTGTGGCGGGGGTCGCAGGAGTGGCGGGAGTGGAAGCATCACCCTCAGCAACCTGTAAACCGGAAAAATGTCAGCTACTGTCTTTCGGATAATAGTCTCGCAGTAGTACACGACGCGGTTCTCATAGATACAAGCATATAACATGGAGTCTATGAGGATAGGTGGCCTGGGAAAACGGCCTCTATAGTCATCCTAATAACTACCGTGGCGTGCGATACGCTTGCCAACAAAGGTAACAATCACCATCTCATAAGCCACGTACCCTTTTCGAAGGCGTCTCAGTTTCGGCAGCGGCTGACATGCTCTCTGACTTGCGCTTCCTGCCGAGCGCCATGATTGACGAAAGGAACGAAATGGTGACGGACGCGATAAATATAACCGATCGGTGTCGAGGAAAAGAAGCGCAGGCTGTGAGTAGAGGAGAAGCGAGTGGCGAGGAGGATGATAAGTCAGAAAGAAAAGGAGTCTGCAGATAAATTAAAGCTTGAGTGCCCACGCGTCTTTAGAATGACAAGCGTTAGTATCCGTACTCGCGTTGAAAATGAGTTGTTAAATTTGACAGCCGCTCAGTCAGTTTGGCAAGCACTGACGGTGTACTGGTAATGAGACCACGGGTAGATTATTCACAAGCAATTGATATCTCGAATTACAATGAAGATGCTTGGGTTAAGTCGGGACGAGGTCAATAGAGTGAGCTCAACCCCGGACTCGAGACGCGACCTACCGCGACAGTGGGCCCTGATGAATCATTCACGTGATTTGTACCACGACAGGTACGGTGAGTCGAGGCTTGGATATTCTGTGCGAGGCAGCTTGTTTTCAGGCCCATGATCATACGGAGTAGCTTACGACATGAAGATGAAAGATGCCGGTGCTGCCGATTCTACTACGGCACTGTTTTCGAACGCCGGGGAGGAAGCTGCTATCTCGAGACAGCCTACTATATCAATGGCTGTCCTGGTGCTTCTTTCACGCATTCATCATCAAGGGCACGTTTCCGATTCGATAGCAAAGTTCTGAATGCATGCCGTTGACTTATCAAAGCTCAGCCAGAACCAATCGAACGTCTTATTTTTTCAGACTTAGAAGCGGAAGTTCCGCTAACATCCGCCCCCAAACCCCACACAGCGAACGATCGAGGTTTGCCGGTCCTAGCAACCGCAGGACTGTTCGAGGTATGATCCTCGCTAGGAATTGAAAAGGATGGCTATCTCTCGATTCCCCTCTTTCTCGCCGAGGCATCTATAACTACTTCTCATTCCCCTGGACTTGCGTTCCTCTCGACCATAGACAAACTGGCATTCCGTCATGGGTTACGCGCAGGAAGGTTCTCCGCGAAGTATCGGACAGAACCCCGATACCATCAACAAGAGCGACTCCGACGTCACAACCGTCCTGGAGAATCGAGATCAGGCTGCGCAGCTCGCACCGAGCGATGGCGATTCGCAAACACCACTCGAACATCTATACCTCACTTTTGATACCCCGTTACCATCGCCCGTGGGTCTTTCTTCCCCGCATCCCGGCCAGCCAGCTCCACCGCCATGCCCAGATCTCTCGAAGTATGCCTCGCCGTTCCTTTGGTCTGAGCCGCGAAAGTCGGTCATCACCTGGATATCCTGCGGTGTGACTGCCATGAGCGCCTACGCAGCTGGAGAATATACCCCTCCAGCCGATGAGTTGACTGCCAAGTGGAATGTAAGCAGGGTCGTTTACAACCTAGGAATCACGCTCTTTTGCCTAGGGTTTGGGGTCGCGCCAATGGTCTTGGCTCCATTTTCCGAGATAAATGGCAGACGGCCGATCTTTGTATCCAGCGGTGTCGTTTTCACGGGTGGGTTGTCATGATCGTCAAAAAGAATATTCAAGCTGACATAGTGCAGTCTGCCTTATCGGCTGCGGAGCTACAGAGTCCTTCGCCGGTTTACTTGTCGCACGATTTTTCTTGGGAATTGGCGGCTGTATGTTCATTAGACTTCTACCAGATTCGCGATAGCATTATTGACTTGCTTTGTCTTCGCAGCTACCTTTTCGACCATGGTCGGGGGAGTTATCAGTGATATATATCACGCCGGGGACCGCAATACTCCCATGTCATACTTCTCTGGCTCCGTCCTTTTTGGAACAGGCCTAGGCCCACTCATTTCCAGCTTCATACAACATCGAACAAACTGGCGATGGATCTATTATTCCCAGGCCATTGCTGCGACAGTTTTCTTGATCATACTCTTTTTCTTTCTTAGCGAAACCCGCGGAAGTGTCCTCTTGAGTCGCAAGGCAAAAGCATTGAACAAGTACTATGATGCTCTCGAAGAGGCAGGCTATTACGGTGTGATATTTGAATCGAGTGAAACGTCCGAGAAGCAGCAAATCCAACGGATCAGATGGAAGGTCAAAAGCGATGAAGAGCGCGAGTCCCTGGCTAAGATGATATCCATCTCGTGCTACCGGCCATTTCGTAAGTACTCTTAGCATTAGCCTCAGAACTGCGTCAGGCTAACAGATATACAAGACCTTCTCTTCACAGAGCCAGTGGTGTTCTTTTTCTCGCTTTGGGTAGCGTTCAGCTGGGCGATTCTATACCTTAAGTTCAGCGCAGTACCCCTTGTCTTTTCAACGAATCATGGTTTCAATGTTGAGCAAAACGGAGCTGTATTCTCAGGTTTGTCGACGGCCGCCAATACCAACTTTAAACTTTTGCTGACATTCATCCACAGCGGTCTCCATTGCTGCAATTATAGGCACCGTGCTAAGCGTAAACCAAGAGAGTGTGGCTGCACGATTTGGAAAAATGTCCAGTACACCGGAAGGCCGGTTGTACTTTGCGTGTATCGAGTCGATATTGATGCCAGTGGGCTTATTCTGGTTTGGGTGGACATCATACTCATCGATTCCTTGGATCGTCCCAACTATTGCCATCGGTTGTTCGACGATAGGTATTCTCTCAATCTACCTGGCAACTTTCAACTATCTCGCCGATACGTACCACCGATACGCCAGCTCTGCTATTGCTGCGCAGTCTTTCTGTATGTCTCTCTTTGTTATCGGTCGTACTTGATTGCTGATAATTTCTAGGCCGCAACATTCTCGGAGGCGTCTTTCCATTGGTCACAAACGCTATGTTCACCAACTTAGGATATCCAGCCGCTTGCAGCCTTCTGGGAGGAATTGTAAGATGGCCTCTTGAGTGTCATTGTTCACCTGGCTGACAAACCTTAGGGAGTTCTTCTGACAATCGTACCCTGGGTATTGGTCTTTTTCGGCCCCAAAATTCGCGCCCGAAGCAAGTTTGCCAGCGTAAGTGGCTCCAGAAGTTATGTAGTGGTGCAACGCTTACTGTGTATCAGGAAATCATGCACAACCAGTAATCGTATGCAGATTCGACCATGTTCGAAATACTTGTTAGCACTAGGGGATCCATTTGCAGAGCAAATCCTTGAGACATGGCACCCAGAAACTGATACCAATCACACATTGTGGGATGGTCAGCTCTATAGATAATGAACCGCCATTACACCCTCCGGGCTTTCAGCTTGACAGCGAGATTATTTCTACAGCCATTCTCTTTGATAATGATTGGCGACTTCGCGGATTCTGCCAGTGCCTGAGCTTTCTGTTCTTCTCATCCTTTTTGCCATCTGATGAATTTGTTCGGTGATGATGTGAACATATTGCGCCATCGGTAGTGATCTCCATTGGCCACCAGACTCGAACTGTCGGCCGAGCCACGCTCCTCCCGAGTAGAAATCGGCCGACAAGTGCGGGTGAGAAGAGAGACGAATACAGGGGAATAAACTGGCAAGATAAGAAGGTAAGAGCAGCCGGGATATTGAGGTAAACGGCTTGAAGCCCCGGGGATCAAGAATCTGGGAAGAGAGGCACGATCCAATGAAGGAGGAGCTCGCCGAAGTTGCACCCCGGGTTTTAGCTCGACTTCCGCGAACCGTTCTCAGACGCCCAGGTCGAGCTCAAGTGGGGGCATCTTGCGACTTCGATACGGCCTAGGCAGGCGGTCAGTAGATTGCGTGATCGAGGGGGGCCCGGATGGAGGGGTAACCTCATCGAGGGGCATCGAGGCATCTCAGGGTCCTCTTATTTATTATTATACGAGAAGCTTCCTCTTCTTTTCCTCACTTCTTCTCTTTGTTTCAATTCCAATCCCAACATCTGTCACCTTCCGTATACTCCTCCACCCATACCTCTTCTTATACTCTCACAATGGCTGAAGAACGTGCTGCTCCGTGAGTCTTTCCTACCCATATACACTTACTACGTGCTGGAAACTGACTGGGACTTTGCCGCAGCCTCCGTCTGGGCTCTACTGCCCCCAACTTCACCACCGATACCTCTAACGGTCCCATCACATTCCACGACTACATCGGCAACAGCTGGGCTATTCTCTTCTCCCACCCCGTAAGTAGTCCCGATGCGACAATTGTCGCAGTTACAGGGGGAAGATGCGCCTGCTAACTTGGGCCTCGTTTAGGATGACTTCACCCCCATTTGCACCACCGAGCTTGGTGCTTTCGCCAAACTTGAGCCCGAGTTCACTGCTCGTGGCGTCAAGCTGATCGGTCTCGTAAGTGGTACCATTGCGCCAGTATCATTTGAATCAAACAAAGCTAACTCTACAAAGAGCGCCAACGGCACCGAGTCCCACAAGGCCTGGATCAAGGACATTGACGAGGTCACCGGCTCCAAGCTCACCTTCCCCATCATCTCCGACCCCGAGCGCAAGATCGCCCACCAGTTCGACATGGTTGACTACCAGGACACCACCAACGTTGACTCCAAGGGTATGTGGGCTTCCGAATGCCATAATTGAACTTCCCTAATACTCCGCAGGCATGGCTCTTACCATCCGTTCCGTCTTCATCATCGACCCTGCCAAGAAGATCCGCCTTATCATGACCTACCCTGCCTCCACCGGCCGCAACACCGCTGAGGTTCTCCGTGTCATTGATGCCCTCCAGACCACCGAGAAGCACGGTGTCACCACTCCCATCAACTGGCTTCCTGGTGACGACGTTGTCATCCCTCCTCCTGTCTCTACCGAAGATGCTCAGAAGAAGTTCGGCGAGGTCCGCGTCGTCAAGCCGTAAGTCTCACGAAAGATTCTTCTGAAACAACAGCTAACCCTCTCGGCAGATACCTGCGCTTCACCAACATTGAGAAGAAGTAAATTAGGATAATGATACCATACGACTTATTCGTTGACAAATGGATAGGAAGTGAACTGTGACCCGTTGAATGAACTTTCTGGGAGCAGCAAAAGGAAGCGAAATCTCATGGATTTTGTTTAATTTTGATACCTTATGATATAATGATTTGAATATATCAAATTTTTACGAGCATCCAGTGGCCTGGATTAACCCCAGCAGAAACCATACAAGCGCACATATAGCCTCCAGCCTGAGTGTGCTTTGACCCTCCTGGTGGTGATATATATTGTGGCGTAGCAGAGAACCGGGGCGCATGAGCAGACAGGAAACGGGCGAACTCGTCACCTTGCATAAGACCGTCTCCTACTAGAATTTGCGATCAGGCTGTTCTCTGATTGATCAAAAGAGAATACCCCGCTCAGGAATTCCACAATAAATGTGCTATTATTATCGATCATAGAGGATTCCTCAGGGCTGTGTGTTGGGCTAATGGTTCCTGACAGCGGGCGAAGAAGTTCCTCATTCTGAATCATGAATCTCCTGTCAAGACCGGAGTATTTATTCTGCTGACGAGACATGCATAGACTATAGAGTTAGCCTGTTATCTTCAGTTCGTGATACCAACAGCATCATCTTCTCTTTTTCTGTTCTGGCGGTTTTCAGCCTCACCTGTCAGTAACTGAGGATTATCGTCTAACGGCCTCTTCTCCACAACCGCCCTAGCTACACCGTACACTTCTCGATTCTTTCTGTCGAGTCAGATACCGCCCAGAAGAAGGATCCGCACTGCCTACAACCGTTATCCGGTACGTCCATCCTTCTCCCACGGTTTCCCCTTCCTTATCGCTGTGGTTCCGTGTACTGATCTACCAGGCTCCGCGACAGGTGGTTGGACCGTCAAAAGCACACCACACTCACCAAAAACGAGACACGAGCGAGTGACGAATATTGAACCTCTCCTCCGAACATCCTTTGAGCGCCGAAACGACCGTCTCGCGAACCTCCGCCTGCCCCCTCGAAAACGGAACGTTTTGGATCGGTAGCAGCGGGGAAGGCCTTCGGAGTGCTCAGTGCGCTTGCTTTCGTCCTCCCGTCCGCCCCTGACTTGGCCAAACCGCCTGCTACGATCTAAACGTCGACTGTCGAGACCACGTTACTCCAGATCTGTTCTGAGTTTTCGGATACCATTTCGTGCTCGGCTGGGATCCGGCTAGAACCTTGTTTCCCTGCTTACGACGCTCATGCTACCCTGTCGCTTCGAGATTTTTCTAGCGCCGCGCACGGAGATAAGCTGTTAAGAGTTAGCTCGGGAAGACGATCACCCTGGGTTAAAGGTCTTACGCCTGGAATACGCACACACCCTCGCTTACCGAACGAGCCAACCTCGAACGGCTTTGTCGCGTGCCTCGAATAACTATACCCAAGAGGGATCTGCGATAGATCGGCTGCGGCTTGGTGGTTCTCCGCGTCCAAGATGATGTCGAGAAGCCAGTCGAGCCTGGGCCACTTGGATAACTTCAGAGACGAGAATCCTCACTCTGGAGTGTCTCCGGGTACTGCGGCTCCGAGTTCGTCGTCGAACCCGGTCAATTTATCGGGTCTTGTGTGCAATGTTCGCCGCACCTCTGGCCGCGAGCCCCCTCCTCTTGTCGGAGCGACTACAACGATTTTAGGCGACAAGCTTTATGTCTTTGGAGGCCGTATCCTGTCGAAAACCCGCCCACATTTGACGTCGGATATATACGAGCTGGACTTGATTCGGCGTCACTGGTCGAAGATCGAAGCCTCCGGCGACATTCCCCGCCCGCGATATTTCCATAGTGTATGCGCACTTGGTGACAACAAGCTAGTATGCTACGGTGGCATGTCTCCTATCGCGAACCCTCCCAAGGACATGGCAAATGGTGGGCAGGAGCCGCAACCGGAAGTAGTTGTGATGTCTGATATCAACATATTCGATGTCCCAACCCGATCATGGACTCGCATCAATACGCATGACTCCCCGCAAGGGCGATACGCGCATTGCGCGACCATCATACCTTCGAGCGCCTATTTCACCTCGGCAACTGCTCCACTCTCGGCAATCCACCACAATCCCGCATCTGCGAACCCTCACCAGGGCTCCATCGGCGTCGATATCGATGGTCTTGGCGGAGCAGAAATGGTTGTAGTAGGTGGTCAGGACAGCACGAACCGCTATATTGAGCAGATCAACGTATTCAACCTGCGGAGTTTGGAGTGGACCAATACAAGCCCATTGGGAAGAAGTTGCGGCGCATACCGAAGCGTAGCTGCTCCCTTGACTGGCATGAGGTTGTCTGATGTCGGGAGTACATCTGTCGACGTGGAAGCACAGGACCCAACAGAGGATCTAGGAGCTGCAGGTTGTCCGATGTTGATCTACTCCAACTACAACTTCCTGGACGTTAAGTTAGAGCTTCAAATACGACTACCAGATGGTCACCTGATTGAGAAGCCCATGCCGAGCCAGGCTTCCCCGCCTGGTCTGCGATTCCCGAATGGAGCGGTTATAAACGGTCACTTTGTGGTGAGCGGTACCTATCTCACATCTTCGAAGCAAGAATATGCGCTCTGGGCGTTAGACCTGAAAAGCCTCACTTGGGGTCGCATTGATGCGGGTGGATCTGTATTTGGACAAGGCAGTTGGAATCGCGGCGTGCTATGGTCGAGAAGAAACACATTTGTTATTTTGGGTCATCGAAAGCGCAACCTCGTTGAGGATTACAACCACCGTCGCATCAACTTTACCCATCTGTGTATGGTTGAACTAGAGGCGTTCGGACTCTACAATAACCCATGCAAAACCTCTCCAACATCCGCATATACCTCGCACAGCGCCCCTGCAGTCCCCGCGTCCTTCCAGTCAAAGTTAACTCAGCTTACATCAGGCGGTCGCCCTTTCTCTACCGCATCCGCCGAGCTAGGGCGACTTGCACTGTCAGTTCCTGAAATGGCTGATATGGAGCTCCAAGCTATAGGCGGAGAGCGGATATCAGTGAATTCGAGGATTCTCAGTCGAAGATGGGGGCCGTACTTCATCCAATTGCTTCGCGAATCGTCCGACACTGGGTCAGATTCAGCAACGCTTCGCACCAATCTGCAGCCTTATCCCAGCCGCAACTCCAGTATTACAATAACGCCGTCATTAGACCACGGCAGTATCTACTCCAACGCCACAACCCTCGCCAGCAACGGCAACAACCCATCAAAATCCCTCTTAGCGAACCTCGAACTCCCCTCCGCCCACAGTCTTCCTCCCACCTCCCGTCCCCGCGTCCTATACCTTCCCCACACCGTCCTCACCCTCCAAGTCCTCGTCTTCTACCTCTACACCTCTGCTCTCCCACCCGTCGGATCGCCCCTCTGCACTCCCCAAATCCTCTGCTCCCTCCTCCAGCTCGCCCGCCCCTACCAAGTCGACGGCCTCCTAGAAGCCATCGTCGAGCGCCTCCACCAAGTCCTCGACGGCCGCAACGCAGCAGCCGTCTTCAATGCCGCAGCCATGGCCGCAGGTGGCGGCAGAGGCACGGGCTTCATCAGCGGACCCGGCGGCACCCTCGAGGCCCTCAACGGCGCGCACGCCGCCAACGAGCTCGCAAATGCCACCGCCGCCCTCTCCCTCACCAACTCCCGCAGCCGCCTCAACTCCGACTCCTCCGACACAGAACACGGCACCTCCGCCCTCTCCATCGCAAGCAGCAGCGGCGGCGGGTCCCGCGGCATCCCCCTCCGCATCAACACGAACGTCTTCTCCCGCCGCCATCGCGACCGCGAGGACTCCATCAGCAACGCCAGCACGTCTTCCGCGTCCGCCGCGAGCTATGATTACTCCGATTCCGAAGGGATGCCACCTGACCTGGCGCGCGCTTCCCGGAGGAGACGAGGCACGCACGGCGACATCGAAGTCTGGACAGGCGATCTCAGCAGCGTGATTGGGCTGCAGAAGCGTGGTCTCCGGGGGCTGATGGAGGGTCGACGGTTAAGGGAGCGCAGCGCGAAACCGCCTAGCTCGGGGCAGGCTTCTGTTGCGGCGATCCCGGTCGAGCAGAATCCTCTTGCCGCCGGTGCGAACGTTATATGATTTGCATTGAGCTGAAATAGACACCTTGATTTGTTTTCTGCGTACACATTACATGCATACATCAGACACCCCCTGTAACTCGTCTTCGCATATTCTTTCTTATTTTATCTCCCTCATCTCACCTGTGGTTTTTGTCAGTGATACCTATTTCTATCGATTATCAGTTACTGGCTGGCTAGTGCTTGCAATTGTTGGGAATTGTGGTAGCGGATGATAAAAAAATTACTTGCATATTGTTGGTTTTCTTGTGGGATATCGTTTCTGAATAGAATTTCTGCTTCAATTGCCCGCTCGACTACGCTACCCATTTCTGCCTCTAGCGGACATTTTGCCGTATCCAGCTTTATTTTGTTACTGAATGGTCTAGAAACACTCATACCAGTGCTCAAACAATTGATCGTAACAATGGTTCATTCCAGATAGACTCAATTCTCACTTTAGTTGCAACCACAACTCATTAAGATCCGCATGAGATAGACCAACATAAAAAACGCTAAAACCAAGCACCACACAAGTAGAATTCGTTGCATATATTCAAGTCCTCCTTCGAGGAATCTTACGCGGGCTAGACAAAACCCAGGCCTGCCAGAGCTGCATCTTTTCGTAGGTGACACGTGCCCCGTTGTCACCGAGCTCATCAACGGACAGTTTGCTTATAGCTTCCGGCATAGAGACACGCTGCGGTAACCCAGGCAAGGGGAAAGCTGGCCCCAGATGATTTATGCTCAGCACCGTGCTATGGAGAATTTGCTGGTGAACCCCTGACGATCCGGCACCGGCACCGTCGCCGTTGCCGTGGCCATGGTCATAGTTGCCATTGAGATTGAAGCCATGGGCAGCGTCGTCCCTGACGTAATCGATGTCACGGAGATAGATGCTTTCTATATCATCCATCTCGTTGCGGAGGACGGAGAGAATATCACGCCAATAGCTGCCGTCGCGAAGGAAGATCTTTTCAAGACGCACCTCGCGGAGAGGCTGACGATGGCGACGAATCAGAGCGATGGTCTCGTTAGAAGTCAGATTCCAACCCTCCAGGCTGAGCTTGCGTAATCTTTTCCACTGGATGCGATGAAATATTTGATCCAGAGTTAGACCTACAGGAACAGCTGTTGAAAAGCCGACATGGATAGATTCTAGGTTCTTCGCAGCGAGAAGAACGTCGTGGAAGACGTGAGAAAGGTCTCCCATGTGCCTTGTCAAATCTGTCTTTGAGAGAAAAGTGACTTCCAAACATGCTAGTCGGGACCCAATGGCTGAGAGCGTAGCAGAGGGAGTCTGCAGAAGTCTGACTGTTGCTCTGGGGTCGGTATGAGGTCCTAGAAACCGCACCGAGGTACAGTCGGACGACAACAGGGCAATCCCCAGGTTGCTGGCTGCTCGGGCGCAGGCTGGCTCCCAATGCAGAGCCATTGTTTCCTCCAAAATACGATCGCGTATAAGGTCGAGCAATTGTTCGTCTGCCTGATCCTGAAGTCGGATGAGCTTGACCTGCCGAAGGGACGAGAACGCGAATAAGGCTTTTTTGAGAAGCTCGCGGTCGTGATTGCCTTCCAAAATGTCGATTTGGTCTCTCAACCGTGCTATGTGTGTTTTGGCGACCGGAAAATGATCGTCGGAAATTTGCGACCAGCCTAGACTATTGCATTAGCACAAGGCATTCAGTTCCCTTGAAACTAAGGACCGCGTGTTTGAGTGAGATTTACCGCTTTTTTGGTAGAAAGGTCGCACCATGTACGTGAAGTGTTTGACGTGACAGGCCAGCTGCCTCTGCATAAGCTCTTCCAATTTTTGGAACCCCTGTCGCGAAAATCGCAGTTGAAAGCTGGTGAACTTCCTCGGAGTGCTGATGCGATAAAAGCGTTTGCAAACGAGTCGAAATCGGTCCAGATCGGACTTCTCGCCCACAATATGTGCCGGACGCCCATTGAGTTGAGGCGAATGGGCATGTGAATTGACGGGGGAGGACGTGGGAGATCGAGCTTCCTCGGGGACTAGAAAGAAGAGAATGTCACTGATCAACTCGTCCGCTAGATCTTCGATGCTTCGCAAGATTTTTGTCATCGTTTCCGCACACCGTCGCAGCCGCGTGTCCGGCCACTTGTGCTCCTCGCAACCACATGGAAACCAAGGCAATCAGACGGAGAGCCGAAGAGGAAGAGCTCGCACGGCCTTCGATACTCTCACTATATGAAAGCCAAAATCAAGGGGGCAGGCTGGGACAGAAATAAGAGGGACCTGAGGGAGGAATAAGCAAAGAGGTGACGGAAGACTGCAGAGCATTAGTCGCAGGAAGGACAGCAAAACGTACAGGAAGTAGAGATAAAAAGCAAACGAAGCGGGTGCGAGAAAGATAAAGCAAGGAAACGTTCGCCTCCATTTAAATTATATCTTCAAGCAGCAATGCATCCTGTCTGCCGCTCTGGCCTGCTCCATAGCTGTCTGGCTCTCCTCTATTCTGGCCTGAACGGCCACAGAGCTTTCTCGCCGGTACCAACTGTAGCAGAAGTTGAATAATAGGCGACGGGCCACAGATGCGCTGTGTCTATGTCTGACGAAATGTCCCAAGTTCCACATCGCCAGTCCCGTCGACGAGGTGACGAGGGTCACTAGCATTATCTAAATCTAGTGACGCCGTGGGCGATTCGTCTGGGCCAACGGAGGACGAACATTGGACGAACGCTGGCACACCTAAGTCACATGATTGAATCTTCATGCGGACGGTACAGCGCGAACCTGCAGGACATGGTTGTCTGGGAGCGAATAGATTGGCAGAGAGGACAAGAGCAGCTCCGGCTGGGTGGTGGTGAAGGTGATGGCGGTTGATGGAGGGGCGATGGGCGGGGAAGCCAGGGGCGTCAGGGAGCGTCAGGGAGCGTCAGGGAGCAAAGGGTGGTAGGGAAGGATTCGAAGAGAACGCTGTAGACGATGCGACATGACGGTGAGATGTCTGCAGCAGTGAGCTCGACTACTGCACGAATCCCCGCCGAGGGAAGCGAATCAACTGGTGCTGTAGCTTCCAGCCCTGGGTTAGTCCTGGCACTGACGGGCTGCCCATTACCAACCCCTGGCACCTAGCGACCTGCTGTGGAACAGACACGGGAATGACAGCAGCAATCTCGTGCAGAACCGGATCGAAAAGAATATTTCTCCCTGACAATCGGCAATCCTGTTCTGGAGTGGGCTGCGTCGCGTGGCCTGGCGACGGGGGGAGTTGCAGTTGGCAAGTGGGAGAGTGGGAAGCACAGAGCGTCACGGGAGGTCAGGATTCAGGAGTGACCAGGAACGCCTCAAACACCGGCCGAGATAAGACCCCAAGTCCCCTTTTCCAATGGTTCTTCCCCGCTGCTCCTGAAATGAGATCGTCATCCTTCTTGAAATTAGCATCACAAGGCATGGTCGAATGACTACACCTCGACAAGGTTGACTTCTGGTGAAGGCCTACGTAGGCCTCTCGCTTGGAACATCTATCATATTAAGTCCCCTCCCTCGCGTGCTGCTGTTTCAGGATGCTACCGAGTTCAAGAGGGACTTAGACTCCTATATACATACAGTATCACTCACTCACTCACGTCCAGGGATATTATATCATCGCTAGCTCCATTCGTCGACGTCGGATGTCCGTGCTGCTGATTTTGGATGCGAAATCCTCAACATCTTCGGACGGCACTTCACCCGAATGAATCACGTCAACTTCAAATACCTCTAGCTGCTTCCACCCCCGTTTGGCTCGCTCCTGATTGACCGCCGCGCCGCCTGAGCGTGTCTCTTGAGAGACAACCAAGGCGCTTAAATCCTCTTCCGTAATGGTTGGTCCATACGGGTCAAGGATTTGCGCCATTTTCAAGGTTATTCCAAGGCCGATCTTCATCACCATTTGTCTGCCATTCGGCCCGGGTTTATAGATCTGTTCGATGTGTGCTGGTTCCGTTCCTGGAGGTGCAAAGTTCATGATTGAGGTCAAGAATGTCGCCGTACTTCGACACCGCTCATCCCAACTCTCTAGGAATTGAGCGTACTTTTTGTTCTTCAACATCTCATCGCCAGTGACTCCAATTGTGATGGTTCTTCGCTGGCCAGATGGCCCGGTTCCCGCAGGTTGCAGGACCAGTGCAGTTGCCGTAAGGAGGAGCTTGTGTCCAATATGAAAGTGATCGAAGGTACCTCCCAAGATAACCGAGTGGTGTAGAACAGACTTGGACGATTCTTCAGGAACCACCAGAGATTTACCCGGGGTCCATTGGGGCGATCCGGAGACTGACTGGGGAACCCCACCGTTTGGATCTTTGGTTGGAGTATAGAATCTACTAAATGCTGTTGCCAGGCCCTGACCTACCGGAATATCCGGATAGAAAATACTATTCCATAATCGCCCGGAGTTAGCCAGTGTCTTCACGTCAACTATTGGGCCATTGCGTTCGAGCGGAACAGGGTTCGTGGCCGTAGCTGTTGTCTCCCGTACCGAATCGAAATCAAGCAAGATCACGCGGGAGTCAATGCCGCCGGGAGCCTCCATTTCGATCTTCCGCTCTGTGCACACTACGCCAACCAGCCTGTACATGTGTTCAACTATGCGCTGAAGACTTGCGAAAGCTCTCGTTGGCGGTTGACATGACGGCGACTGCAAACCGGGCAACGAAAGCGCAACTTCCAGAGATGCAGTGCGATTTGAACCATTGAGCGCTTTGAGAAGATTGGTGTACACTGTAGATAGTATGGGCTCGTAGACTGTTTTGAATTGGTCGAAAGAGACGGACGGAGGGGGCGGCAGTAAAAGCAAGGCCGATGGCGGGGTGATGGGATCTGAAGGCATCGCGGGGAAGCTGAAGATAATAACCAGGGGAAGAGGCTCACCAGCGGGACCGATACGGGCGTCTTAGGCGGCAGTGACCGTATGTTGAGACAGCTCAAGAATGAATATAGAAGTACAAGCGGGTAGGATTATGAATCGAAATGAGAATCAGCAGAGAAGAGGCAGAAATAGCCCGGAATATGAACGACAGCGACAGAAGCAGCCGAGGAAGAAGCGGAGGCCGTACCAGGATCATACCAATCTTACCGTCCCGTGAGATCAGCTGAGTCAGCATCACGGGCAGCGAGTCGACTCTAGCTTGGTGGAGATCGAGGACTGCCCAAGGAGCTCTTACGCTTTCTGTCTCCCTCGGCTCGTCCCTCACGCCATTCGTTGCAATTACAACTCTTTCGGACCCTTCGTGTCAGAACTGTGCTCTGGGTTAACCCGGAGAGTCCTTCGTCTGGCATACCTCAGCCCCCGCACCCTTCGTGCCGCTGGAGCTTCCCTCGATTGTGCCCGTATCTACTAGGAAAGGGAGAATCTCCCATCTCCACCAGCTTTAAACCGGCTAGCCCTGGAATTGACCAGCCGGGAAAGTCGTGACTGCACTGTAGAGTGCCCGCTGCTCTGCAGTGGTGCGGCGTTTACCTTTCCAGATAATCCTCCCTTGCACGACCTTCCATCGCAATGTCAAACCCCGCGCAACCCTACGACTCCAGACGGTCGACTATTTATAGCCGTCAACCGGAAGAGCTTCACATTCCAGCCGGAAACTCTGCATCTGGGACCCTTCCGCGACAATCAACGTCCCATGAATACCCTACGAGCCCCGATACGCATCTTCCATCCATAAATATCCATTCCTCAGGCGCCCAGCCTAACCAGTACGGAGGGGGGAACGGTGGTGTAGCAGGGGGAGCGCTTCCTGGCGCTCTCCAGCCGGGGAATGCTGCCAATCGACCACCATCGATGTCTATGAACACGGCGCCGTCCGCAATCCCCACGCTACCTCAGTTATCTACACAGCTTCAGCAACAACCTCAACCGCAACCTCAATCGACCACTCCACGTTCCAGCATGGTGAACTCCCATGGACACTCCAGATCGAGCCCGGCAGGATATCGACCACATGGATCATCTCCGAATGCTGGGTTCCAGCCCCCAACTCCGCAGGGCGCCAAATATTCGCCCTTAGGGCTGGCTGATATTCGGCCCCCAGGGGATCTCCTTAGTGACAACATCACGAGCGCGGGCACCTCGACTTTCAATAGTGCTGAAAATCAGGTGCCTACAAACAGCAACTACATTACTCCTTGGCCTATATATGCTGTGGACTGGTGCAAGTGGCCGGTCTCAGGTAACCCTGGCTCCTTCGGCGGTAAGATTGCTCTGGGAAGTTATCTAGAAGACCACCATAACTATGTAAGACTATGATTCGGCCCGTGTCTTATATTCCCATTCCCTAACCAGCGACTTAGATACAAATCTTGGACACTCACCTGGCATACGCCGAACCCGATACTCCTGATGCCGCTGCCGGGGACCTTAAGCTGGAATACGTGAAAACCGCCGAAGCTACCCACTCATATCCTGTAACACGCATTCTTTGGGAACCGCCATCATCCCAAAAACAATCCACTGACCTTCTGGCGACCTCCGGTGATCATCTTCGGCTATGGTCCCTACCGAACTCACAACCTCAACACAGCTCCAACTCAATAACGCGATCGTCATCTCAGAGGGATATGCCCACAGCGAAACTCTCACCTCTGGCATTGCTCTCAAACTCAAAGTCGCCCGAGCATACGGCTCCTATAACCTCCTTGGACTGGAATACGATATCGCCTAGTTTGATCATCACCTCCAGTATTGACACCACGTGCACGATCTGGGATATCCCCACATTAACAGCAAAGACGCAACTCATTGCACACGACAAGGAAGTGTACGATGTGCGCTTCTGCGCCAACAGCGTTGACGTGTTCGTCAGCTGCGGTGCTGATGGGAGTGTACGCATGTTTGATCTCCGAAGCCTGGAACATAGCACAATCATCTACGAACCGACGGAAAAGAACGAGAAGTGTAAGCCCCTTGTATATTTTATTATAGGCCCAACACTGAGAACATGGCAATAGTGATGAGCCCCGGCAATGGAAGTCCCTCCACACCGGCCACCACCTGGCCTCCACCCTTGTTGCGCATTTCCGGTAAGCTTTCTCCCTAACAAATGTCTTCGGATACCATACTAATTAGCACAGCCTCACCCCACGACGCACACCTCCTTGCAACCTTCTCCCAAGACTCAAACATAGTCCGAGTCCTAGACGTCCGGCAACCAGGCCAAGCCCTCCTCGAACTAAAGGGCCACTCGGCGCCCCTCAACTCCGTCGAGTGGTCTCCCAACCGGCGCGGCGTTCTCGCCTCCGGCGCAGACGACTGCCTCGTTCTCCTCTGGGACCTCATCAACCAACACAACACCGCGCCCGTCCCACCAGGCGTCCACAACCCAGGCGCCCCCTCCACAACCACCGAGCGCGGCCCCGCCGCCGCATGGCAATGCGACTACGAGATCTCCAACATCAGCTGGTCGCCGCAAGGCGGAACCACAAGCGCTGGCCACCCGAGGGACTGGCTAGGTGTTTGTGGAGGCCGGGGCGTATGGGGAGTCGCGCTGTAAAGGGAGAAAGGAGAGAAAAGAAAAGTTCTGATATCCATTAGACGCCTACTATCATCTTCATTCTGTCCTTTCTTTCTCCATACTTTCCGTCTGTGCTTGCTTTCCGCTTCGCCTATCTACCCCATCTGCACTATTTGTCCTGATTCAGCTTTCCATTTATATTTGTTTCATGAGATGACGCATGCACGCAGAAAGACCTGATGTAGCAACCCTGGCTGAATTATATATGTCCTTAGAGAGAGCGTCCTTGGGTTGTTACCGGGTATAGTACGGTCTGGTACGAGTATACGAATGAATGATAGAATCATTGCATGAGCATTAGCTCGCGTCACATTGGCCTCGTTTTCCTAATACTTTATAATGAAAAGGCGTAGACAAATTGGGTATGGAAATGGTAATATAAACAGGATTGGATGATGAAAAGACAAGAAAACAGAGCAAAGTAGTACGTCCGCTAATGGTGGTATAAATGAGTCATCTTTTTGACGATACTCCAAACATAGCACGAAGCGCGACATAAATAGGCCCTTAGGCAACTCTCTCCTGCTTCTCCCGTCCATTGCTCCGTGTAAGGACCTTGCTCTCAATCCACTTCGCTAGGTTTACGCTCGGTATGTCAACGAGACGCCAGAACAGGTCACCAGCCCAGAGTGAAATAGGGAGGCAAATAAGCCACCCGATGAAGAAGCCAAGACAGTACTGAAAGTTGGTGTCCTTGCCTGTAATGTGCCAAATGTTTGGCATGAGCGAATATCCCAACGAGTGTAGAATTGGGCCGTGGACGATGTAAAAGGCAAACGATATCTTGCCAAGATACTGCGATAACGGGTTCACAAAGAGCTTTTGAATGTCTTTCGAGTGATTGATGCTGTAGACAATCATGAGTGCACCAATGGTTTGCGGAAACCGGTGCGGTTCCGGGTATGTTTTGGGAGTAACGTGCCACGTCCACATGAAGAAAGGCGTGAACTTGTAGCCTGTGTTTGGGGTAGATCCTAGATATAATCCTAGGAGGAAAAGGGCGACCCAGCGCCTGCGGCTTAATAATCGAAAGGGAACTTGGTGTTGAGGTGATGCAGCGCTGGGCCAGGCCCGCTTTTCTTTATCACTTGCATCTGCAGATGAATGCTTCTCCCAAAGACCTTGAATTAGGTCCGCTTCGGCCATGAGCATCCCACCCAGGAAAAGGACGACGTCCCATCGGCCATAACGCATACAGAACCATACCAGAGTGCTGACTAGAGAAATACGGACTGCCGTCTTGACACGTGATGTTGCGAGAATGGTGAGGAAGAGGACAATGGAACTGCGAAACTCAACAGGGATCGTCCAGAGGTGAGGGTTGTAGTTATTATAGAACAGGCCCCAATCAAAAGGGTCCATTAGGCGCGCAAGCGTAAAATACCAGTCCCACAACTGCTTGGCCAGTGACTTGACCATGATCGGGGGATGTTGTTCGTTGGTGCCCCTGATGGTGTGTCCTTCGAACAGAACCTTTTGCGAGTAATTATACGCGCCCAGCCTAACGGCAAGTAGGACCAGCAAGAGGCCAACGAAAGAGGGAACATATAAGCGAAGACCTCGGCGAAACGTTGAAGAAGCCACAGTAACAAATGTCTCTTCCCAAGATCGATTTCGGATCAATTTGAGCGGTTTGTAGGAAAGGACATAGCCCGATATCACAAAGAATATAGCGACCATGATGTGGCCGGAGACCAAGACGTGGATGATAGGCAACTGGTAGAGGTGCCAGTTCTCATTATTGAATCCCCACCCAACCGCGACCTTCCAGGTATAGGTGAAGAGGAAGTGGAAGTTGAATACTAATAAACAGGCCCATCCTCGCAAGCCATCTAGCGCGGCGATTGCATGGAGCTTCGTCTGCGGGGGCGGCTGGCCGCCAACCAAGTGTTGCAGGTAGCTCGGAGTGATCACGATGCCCAGCTTGGTGAACCAGTCCTCCAGATAGTCCTGCCAGTGATCCACAAAGTCTTCGAGTAGCGCAGATAACTTTGATGGATCATAGAGAACATCGGAAGCGGAGAAACTTCGCAGGCTGGGCCAGGCGTGGGCTCGGCCCTGAGAGGCACGGTCGAGACCGGATTCGACGTCGTTCAGGGGGACATTGTGTATGACGGGGGATGACTGCGTCTCGACATTCATTGTTCCTGAGGGGTGCAAGACTGAGGCAGATGCAGAGCCTCGATCCAACGCGACAAGACGGGGTCTGGAATGCGCGGCCTTATATGCACTGGCGGCGGTAGTGGAGTCTATGCGACGGGAGCTGATATGGGTCCGGGATTCGTCATCGGCGATCGCATCTGACGGCGATGGAATGGAGCATGCTATGGAGGGTTCACTCGCTCGTTGTTGAGCCCAGTGCGCGCTTGACTGGAGTGTGTAAGACAAAAAAAGAACGACGGTCGAGCATCTGGGGTTGGGGCGGAAGGAGATGACGAGTTAAGGCCAAATGGCGAGTGTCGATCCGGAGGATTTTAGAGACCGCGACGTTTCACGATTATTGGGGCGGTATCTGGCAGGGAACAAGCAGGAATCTCGGACACAATAATCACCCATATCCTTGATAAGGTCTCTGTTGGACCGGAACAGTTGAATCCATTCGGTTGACTTGCAATCGATAACCTTAACCTTCAGCTGAATGGATGGCGGCAGCACCTTCCTGATTTGGCATGTATAGAGACAGCTAGGCGGTACTGGAAGCGGAACTGAGCACAGGGCAGAATAGACGCACGTAACCTGCAGCTATACCGCCTGGCAGAAAACATCCAACTCCGAAAGCGGAAACAGGCAAAAGCCACGCAGCATTCGTCATCGTCATTTTTTATGCTGTATAGCCTGTAGATGCCTTTTATGCTATAGGATGTAGGTTCTACCCGCTGCTGTAGCGGTACTTGTTGCTTGTAGACCAGTAATCGCCTTGGATGTTCAGTCTGTGCAGCAGCCTGTATGAGTTGGCGAAATATTTGGTCTCGTGCATCCAAAGCTGAATACAACACCATCTTCTCTATCCTAACCATCACAATCCATCTATCTTCATGGTCTGGGAGATGACGAGCTGATCTCTGGGTCTTTGTTCCTACAACACGTCCGCAACCTCGTTATCCGTCCTTCTCTTTTATCTCAACTTGCCTTCACCTCATCGCGGCCCCCTTTCATCCCCTAAATGTCTTCATCTTCATTGTCTTTCTCTTCGAATTCAACCCTCCGCCATTGATAGACCTCGTCCGCCCAATATTTGCACCAGGGTGTTGTGAAAGGGGGCGTGCTAGTGTTTCCGACGTCTCGAGTCCGCTCGATCTTTTCTGCTCGCTCTGCTCGAACTCAAAATTCTCCAGTCGCCATGGATTTGCGCACGATTATGAACAGCGATGCCGCTGGCAACTCACAACGACCTCCATCGCCCTCGTCACACCGGTCGCCGCCGCAACTTACCCGCAAGCCTTCTGAACCAGTATACCCCTCACACGATCAGTTTCCCTCGTCCTCGTCGTCCTCGTCCTATCCTCCCGGGTATCCCAACGGGCCCGCGCAGCAACCCGCGCCGCTTCAGCGCTCTCAAACCTCCCCGGATAGAGCTCCGTCCTACGGCTCGCTACAATCGCCGTACCAGTACAACCCTCCAGGTGCACAATCCCAGCGCGGTCACAGTCCTCCTATCGCGCCTTACGGCGCATCCGCCTCGCGTGAATCTTTCGCCGCGCCAGCCAGCTACCCTCCGCAACACCATCCGTCGCACCAGCAATCGGCCATCGCTCCCCAGCGCTCCCAATCCATCCAGTCTGTTCTCTCCCCTTATCCCCCCGCCTCGCACTCATACCCCCGCAGAGAGAGCTCTCCCACCGCGCCCCAGCATCCGTATCCAATGCAACAATTTTCTCCCGCGGCAGCACAAGGATCGCTTCCTGGTACGCCGCGAGGCTCAGCTGCCGCTCTCTACCATCATTCTACGCCGTCTTCTGCGCGACCTCACTCCTCTGGCCGCGACTCTCTCTCGAATCGCGCGTCAAGCCCATGGGTCGGACAAGACGTCCAAATGCACATGTCGCCAACGGCTGTTCCGCGCCCCCCGCGGCAGGACTCGCGCGCGTTTGATAATACTCCTCGACGTGCATCGGCCATAACTGAAAGAAGGGAATCGGATGAGAATGTGAGTCCGAGGACGGCCTTTCCTCCGGGGATCCGACGCGATAGCGTTACAAGCAACGACCAGGCGGCTTTGTCGCAACTTCACGACAAGGAAAATGGTATAAGTGCGCAAGGTAGCCGGCTATTTGACCGAAGCTCTCATTCCCAAAGCGCTTCAACCGCGCCAATCGCGTCGCAGGCCAATAGTCCACCATCCCAGGCCTTTATTCCGAATGACTCCCCCAAGGCAAAACAAATTCCGCCAAGGTCCTCAAAAACCAGCTCTATCTCAGAATCGGTGCACAATTCGAGTCCACAGCCTCCCAAAGCCAAGCGAAGACGGTACAACGAGCCGCCTATCTACGCCCACAAGTCTATTCGCACGAAGGGGCGGTGCCCAATGATCCCCAATCCGTTGCCTCCTGTACCGAGACATTTGCGGCATACGTCGCAGAATCCCTGGCTGCTGCGCCAGCAAGCCGCCCTGCAAGCGGCTCCTGCTACGAAGATCAGGAGAGAGGGTTCAGTTGTAGCCGGGCTGCCGCCCGCGCAACCGTCGCAACCGTCGCAGTCGTCACAACCATCTCAACTCAGGCAGCGTTCTGAGCCACCAAAAGTTAATAGCTTAGGACCTTGGGAACCATCTATTACTGGTCTCTTCCCGTACGAGGAAGTCACCAAGGTTGTCTGCGACTTTCTATTTCAGCATGTGGTCGCGGGTCCTGCCAGCGCAACAGCTCAGAGCCAGGGCACAATGATTGAAGTTGAAGCAAAGCTGGGACACATAATCGATCTTGATCGAGGCGAGAGACTTCGTCTCCCAATTATGACCGAAAGTATCATAACCAAAGATCGGATCCGAACAAACTTCGAGAGCAAAATGACATTGGTATGTACCTCACCCGCTTTCTGATTCCATCGTATTTAACATAAACAGGCCCAACACCGAGCAATGAACAACTTCCTCAACGAAGCCGTCAAACGCTCAATGCCACAAGTCAACCCAGGCCGAGAACAGATCGTCTACGCGCACAAAAAGGAACGAGACTCTTTCTACGAGGTCTCCCCATCCGACCTACCCCCCATCATCCGCCAAAACCTCAACCCCCGCCACAAGCCCAAAGTCCGCGTCACCACCGACCAACGAACAGGCGAAGTCCTCAACAAGATCGTCAAATGCCGAATCGCGGACCTCGACGTCCACAGCCCGGCAACTTGCGTCGATTGGCGCGTCAGCGTGAATCTGGAAATGCAGTACGACGGCGACATTTCGAATCTCCCACCGGCTGATTTCGGGCGCGGGCGCGCCAGTGATCGGAATAAGGACCGCATGAGCTACAGGCATCTCGCCTATCAGGTGGATCTCACGCAGGTTGCCAGGTCTGAGGTGAGCCTCCCACTTCTCTTATATTTCTGTCAATCCAGGTCCGTTTTAACTCTTTCCCCCTAGCCTTCCGCAAAAGGCGACTTCGATCACGAACTCGAAATCGAAATCTCCGCCAACGTCCTCCAACAACAGGGCCAGCTCGCGATAGCCGGTGACCCAGAAAACCAATACGAGGACCTAGTCAAGGGCCTGGTAGACAACATCCGCATTCTGGCGCGGGCGGTACCGCCGTGAGACTGCGCCCGTTCTACGCTCGTTCTTTGTCCGCGTACTTTTTCTATTCTTATTCTTTTCTCCCGTTCTTAGCACCGATTTACGATATAGAGAAGATTCGATCTGTTTGGCTGGCTTTTGATTTCTTTTCGTTTTTCTTTTATTTCTCTTCTGGGGTATTCCAATGATCAGATGCGGGGAGGCTTATTCAAGTACCTAAGTGGGTTTCTTTGAAGGTGTTGAAAAGCAGTGCAGGATGGCGGCGAATTTTTTTTTTCTTTCTTTTCCTTCGATGCCTGTCTTAATATATCTATACATACACGTTTCCATTTACCTACTACCAAAAGGAATGAAAATGAGCGAGTTCGGAGGGGGGGTTGCATATTTATGTCGATTCGCCCTCTTGATATCTATTGAAATGATAATATATTGGGGCTCTGCTGGGGGTTTCAACCATGAATTTACTTGACAATAAAAGAGACAGTGTTCTGGGCATCGGGAAAGAGATACTACGCGCCTAGAGTACGCGCCTAGTCCGTTGTCAATTAGAGCTGCTTGTGCAGAGTGCTAGATACTTCGTCTCTATGTAGATGACTCGATTGATGATGATAATACACTGATATACGGAACGGTAGCTAATGGCCAAAAAGAATAGAGGCGGCAAAGTAGGAAAACAAATAGATATGCAAAGCGCCGTTTTTGAATTAGAATGAACTCATTAACACCCTTTGGAAAGAAGTCAAGGACTCGGCGTGCCCTCCTCATATCTCGGACCACCATCATCCCCATCACCGTACGGCCCAGCGCCTGGCGTAGCAGCAGACCCGCCCATCGCCGGCGTCGGCGCATCGTATGGACGACTGTCGTCGCCAAACCCAGCAGGCGTTGGCGCATTGTAGGCCCCCGGAGTAGGTGCGCTATCGGCCCAGGCTCCGGGCGTGGGTGCTGAGAGGCCTGGCGTAGGGGCGCCGCCGTATGCGCCAGGCGTAGGTGCTGAGTATGTTGCACCGGGAGTGGGGGCATCGTAGGCCTTGTTGTCGTTCCTGCTAGTTGTGCCGCTTGCTGACCAGGCTGGGGTGCGACTGCCGGATGCTGCGCCCCAGGCGGGAGTGCGGGATCCAGCGGCAAAGGCGTCGAAGTCGCTGGAGCCGGAGCCGGAACCGAAGCCTCCGCCGTAGGGGGTTCGAGCTCCTGCGTTCCAGGCAGGTGTGCGTGAGCCTGCACCGCCGTAGGCTGTGCGGCTGCCGTCGTAGGGATTTGATGTTCGTGAACCGTCGGCTTTCCAGGCAGGCGTGCGAGATCCAAGGCCGCCGCCACCCCAAGCAGGCGTTCTTGATGACAGTGCACCACCCCAGGCAGGTGTCCTTGAGGAGTCGGCTGCAGCCATTGGAGTACGGCCACCCTGCCAGCCTGATGAGGGGCCGGCGGATTGAGGGACCCGAGGTCCTCCTCCTCCCCTACCGCGTCCCATCTCGATTGTTTGGCCAGTAATGGGATCCTTGACAACAAGAAGTTCTTTCGGGATGGTCACAATCTTGTTCTTTGAGTGAAGTTCAACTCGAGCCTGAACATCGGTCGCGTCTTTGACAATACCAAGGAGACCCTTCATAGGGCCCTTCTTGACCAACACTGTCTTGCCGATCAGTCGGTCCCGTCCAAAGCTCTTCTGCGGAGGGGGCGCCATCATGCCACCCGGAGCACCGTTCCTCATAAGAGCCGGGTTCATCTTCGAGAGATCGGGGCCTGTAGATCTTCCTCCTTTCGCGGATACTGTCACAATGTTCGTAGTACGCACAACGATTATACCCGAGTTCTCGGCCTGCGCCTTGTTGTGGATGAACAGGAAAGAGCGGTGGATATGGAGGATAATACCACTTCGTTGGTCGCCATATACTTCTCGAACGGTATCTCCGTGACGGATCTCAGCTCCATTTTTGTCTGTGGCCACGGCGTCTCGTCGTGGTGTGATCTTGTTGGTAACTTGAGTAGGGAGAATAGTACGGATGGAACCGTTCTGATCAAGGACTCGTAATGATTCACGATCAACCTTGACAATGCAAGCAACAGTAGCAGCACTTCAAACCGTCAGTAAGGAACAAAGAAGGTCAGGATAGAAACTCACTCTAGTTGTACGAGATCGTGAACATCGAACATGCCGAGTTTTCCATCAACACCTGTCTCGGCGGACAAGCGAAGGTCTTTACTAAAGACAGTAATCTCCTGCATGCTCATGTCGCTCAAGAGGGTCACTGTATCGTCTCTTACTTGGACAACCATACCTAACTCGTCTTGGTACCGGCTGCCGCCGATGACTTTGACGTGATCACCTTCCCTAAACCGCTTGCGAAGGGTCTTGACAGGAGCTTCAATTGTCTGACCAGCCAACTCGCCTTGAGTGACCAGGATAGTAACGATATCTCCGCGCGTGGAACTAGTGCGACCAACAAGACCCTGCTGTTCGCCCTTGAACACCTCCACGGGGTCACCAGGGAGATATGACTCCTCGGCAGTAGAGTTCTTGAGTGTTTCTGCAAGAGAAGCAAGGTCGAGGTTAGAGGTACCGTTCTCGGAGTCTCGAGCAAACATGGTAACCTCCTCAAGCCGCGGGTTGACGTTCTTCGTAATCAAGTGCTGCACTTTCATGTCCTTGATAAGGAAACCATCGATATAGGTCTCGCCCAGGTAGTTCCATTGTTTGGTACCTAAGCCAGCCGTACCTGTAAGATACTTGGCGTGCTTCTTCTTGGCTTCCGCCTCGCTAAACAACCGCTGTGGAGGACGTGCAACAGCAGGGTTCGCGCCAGGCCGTTTCCTCTTAGGGTCAACGATAGGAGCGCTTGAGTCCTCATTCATGCCATAGTCTAGACGAGGAACCAAGCGGACAGTTACAGCCAGCCCGTTCGTCTCTACCTCCTCGATCTGAGCAAGATCGTTGACATACTTGCCCCGCTTAATTCGAACCCAGCCGCCAGGGTTAAGCTCTTCAGACTTCTGTACTCTCAGGAGGTCTGGCATTTCCCTGACAGGGACCAAAATCATCTTGGTCCTTGGGTAAACATTCGCCATGTCCTGAAGAGCGTCCATGACATCGGCTTGTCTCCGCGCTTCGACATAGATGTAGCCACTCATCGCGCCTCCACGCTCAAAAGCCGAGATGATCTTGATCGCGTTCCGTGAACCGGGCGGTCGATCTTCAATACGTTTCTGAACGGAGAAGACAACCTCACGCTCCTTGCCGGCCTTGCATCGAACACCCCAAATGCTAGGGTCATCGACACTAGGAAGCAGCAGCCGCTTGGGAACAATGACGGCGTCTGTGGCAGCGGCGCGATTCCGTCCGTAACGCTCCTTGAGCAACTGTGCCTGCTTCTCCGCGTCCAAGGTAGACGCCATTTCACGCTCACGGTCGAGTCGTCGATGTTGGCGGTCATCGGTCTCAGCCCCGGCGGGCAACACATCATCCGGATGTGTCTCTAGACCATAACCCTCTTCTTCCTCTTCTTCTTCGACCTCATCCTCTTCCTCGTCTACACCGGCTTCGTAATCAATGAAAGGGTTAAGCGCTCCGCCGCCCTGTCCCCTTCTTCGTTTCCGTCGTCCATGCTGTAATACGAAGGCCCTAATTAGCGGTTGTCCGTGTATTTAGAAGCAGGGTTCGAGGCTGCCCACCGAGACATCTTCGTCATCTTCATCCTCCTCTTCATCATCTTCATCCTCATCGTCCCCTTCGCCTTCGCCGCCTTGCTCATTTTCTTCGTCATCCTCCTCGCCACCCTCGTTATCATCGTCGCTTTGATTCCGGGCGTCCGAGTCACGTTCGCGCTTAGGGACCTTATTGCCCCGTTAATCAGCTTAACACCCCCAAAGTAGCGGCTGGGTTGGCACCACAAACCTGGACTTGATTCACATCCTCATTATCCGAATCGTACACAGGCGCGGGGTTGAAGTCATCGTCCTCCTCGTCGGACCCGAAGTCCTGATCCATAACGTTCCGGGACATTTTCGCGTCAAGAATCTGCCAGTGGAAAGCGTTGGCCGCGGAAAATCGACAAACTCCGCGATACAATTACGGAGAGGTTGCTGTAATTCGGGGATGGGACGAAATCGTCGACAGATTGAGAATCCGTAGGTGTTCGAGCGATCTCGAGGCAAGACAAGACAAGCCGTGGAAACAAAGTGTTCCGGCGGCCGTCGTTCTTTGTACAGTCGGGGCGTTGTTCTCGTTCGGTCCTGCGCCGACTCCGCGCTGGTAGGTGTTGGGGTATGAAAGAAAGATGGATTCAGCTCGATTCGAGGGGGGAGTGAGCGAAATATAAAGGACGCTCAAAACACCGGATAAACAGCTGTTCCTCTCACAAGGACAGACTTGCAGGGAAGGAGATGTGTGGCGTGTGAGAGTTGGAAGCTTTGACAAGTTAAGGCGAGTTTCATGGAGAACAGCACTGCGCGTTCGGTCTCTGTGCTCCGCTGGATGATTTTTCTGGCGGCGTGAAGCGGATTCCGATCTCACCAAGTCCTTTTCTTGGCATCACTCGCGACGATTCGAGCAGCAGCATCTTCAAGGCGACTATTATATATTTTGGGGTGAATTAAGGGTTAAATGACTCGATACTTGACTGTGGCTTAGTTGAAAGAATATATTCGAATAATGTACATCAGAAATCCAAAAGGTCTCTACATATCTACCAGAGGACAGGGCACAAAGTATCCAAGAACAAGAGTCAAGTACAACCCTACAGCTTCATCCCAAACATCTGATGCACCCGCAGACTCTGCCGCATACTCAAATCCAGCATGATCTCCTCACTGCCACCAGGAATCGCATAAGCGCGTACGTCACGGTACAGCCGCTCAATCTTCCCACCCTGACCACCGCGGCTATAACTCAAGCCACCGAAGATCTGACTAGCTTCACGCGCGCAGTACTCAAAGGTCGTCGTTGACTGGGCCTTGAGACCAGCGATAGCACCGCCGAGTTTCAGCATCGCCTCGGTCTCGTCCATCGACTGGCACTGGAAGATGATGTTCTCGAGCCAGTTGTAGCTAGCTTCGATCTGGCGGGCCATGTGGGCGAGCTTCATGCGGATAACGGGGTGGTTGACGAGCTTTTGGCCGAAGGTCTTGCGTTTGTGAGCGTATTTCATAGACTCTTCGTAGCAGACTCGCGAGAAGCGGAGACATTGGATGATGATGCCGATTCGCTCGTGGTTGAAGTTGGTCATGATGACTGGTGAGGGTTAGTATCATCTGTTTATGGGCTGAAATTCGTATAACTTACCCTTGAATCCCTGGTTCTCCTTGCCGATGAGGTTCTCCACAGGAACCTTGACGTCCTCAAATGTCACGTACGTGGTACCACTGCTCCAGACACCCTGGCAGTCCATGCGCCTGGTGCTAACACCACCAGCCTCTCTTTCAATAAGAAGAACAGACAGCCCGTTCATACCAGGTCCGCCGGTGCGGACAGCAGTCGTGAAGTAATCAGACCAAATACCGTTCGTAATCCACTTCTTCTCACCATTGACAATATAGTGCTTGCCATCTTCAGAGAGCTTTGCCTCACAGGTAAGGTTGGCAACGTCGCTACCAGCATCAGGCTCCGTAATAGCAAGACAGATGCGCTTATCACCCGCCAGGATACCAGGCAAGATGCGGTCCACAAGCGCCTTCTTGCCGTACTTCACGAGCGGGGGACATCCAATACCAAACCCACCAAGCAAGTTCCATACGAGGCCACCGCTACCAGCGCGGGAGAGCTCGTCTGTCAGAAGCATCTCGTGGAAAAGATCCCAGTTTTCGGGCGCAACGGATTGCACACGGGCCTTGGTGTATTCGACCGGGTACTTGACACCCAGTAGACCAGCGAGGTACCCGCGCTCGCCCATCTGCTTGTAGATCTTGCCGGGGACCTCCTTAGCCTCATCCCACTCCGTCACATACGGTTCAATCTCCTTCTCAACCCATTCCCGCGCTTCCGCACGGAGCGCTGCATGAGTCTGGTTGAAGTAGGGTGAGTGGTACTAAGCCCAACCGCAGTCAGCTATCAACCCACCCAGCTTTACAAAACAATAGACAGAAAAACCCACCCCCTGGTACCACGACGGATCCGCAAACGGGATCAAATCACCATAAGGCTCCTGAGGCTCCGACGATTTGGCAGCCGTAACATCAACGGGTTTCGCAGCCTGCGGCTTCTTGGGCGCTTCGGCAGCCGGGACGGGAGCCGGGGCTGCAGCCGCCTTCTTCGAGTCCAATGATCCAATCTGCAACTGCGGCTTGTATTTCTTCAAGATGCCCTCATTGTGGTATTTCCAGAATTGTTTCGAGGCGTCCTTTCCGGCGACTCGTGTGAGGACTAGATAGGTGAAACCAGTCAGTATTACTCTGCTCAGGTTTTCCGGTGCGACCTGCGCTGGGCCGCTGACGCATTTCGGGGGCTTCCGACGTACTCTTCTTTCCACCTATCCGCACGAGAATGTTAGTTCCACATGCATAACTAGGAAGTCGCGCAAAGCAACGTACCTGGATGTTCGTCTTGGAATTTGGTCAGGTCGTATACGTCTTCATCAACGATGATCCAAAGGCTGTCTGCCTTGTTGTTCTTGGCCACGTCGTCTTTGCTGAATGTTTTGGCCATGGTGACGGGTGAGGAGTCTCAGCTCGAGAAGCAAAGAGATATATGATAGAATATAGCTGAGGTCACCGGCTATTTAGGTATATCCAGCAAGTCGGAGTTTAGTGTTGTAGCATATATGGAGAAGAATAAACCTGGGGTAAGAGAAAAATTGGCGGAGGGAGGCTTCGTTATAAGAGCGAACCAGGGTCTTCCTGAGGGCAAAACCAAGGTGGATACTGAACAAGAGTCTCGGACAAGAGACCCAAAGGAGACCGGTGAATGATGTTTGCTACAAGCTGGGAAGGCTGAATATTCCTCGGTGATTTACCTATGATTTGCGCTGGGAACGGGGTACGGGGTACGGACACGCCCCTTCACATGTCGGTCAGCACCAAACAGTACTCCGTATGTACAAAGCAGTCCCCTATGATGTGGCTGTGACCTCCCTGTCTCATTTGTACATAAAGTCCGCCCCCATATTGCAGCTCTACTCCAATCTCTTAGCAGCGCCGGCACTTTTCTGATCACCTCACGCGTCGGTTCGCCTCGGCCAGCTGATGCTGCAGAACAATCCGCTGTGTGTGATTGGTTCAGAGAGTGCTTTCATGCGTCATCCCGGCATTGATGCTGCTGCACACTTTGGGGAAATGCCGAGGCTCATGGCTCGCACGTGACCCATGATCTCAAGAGTCGAGTCGACCTGGATCTGTGAGCTTTGGCATGTGAACGACTTGCTTCGGTTTTTCATGTCGCATCACCTGCCGACGGGGGCAAGCTATCCCCAGAGCCTAATCGGACATCAGCCGATGAAGGTTGAACCAGACCCCGAATCTGGGGACTGCCTGATTGGCTCCGACGCTTCCATGTGAGACTTGTACAGCTAAACTAGGTACGGAGTATGAAGCTGTGGTTATATGCAGTAAACATTCCAAGATGCTATGCAGTATCTAGCTGCCGTCACCGAGACTTAGATTTATATTAATCTAGTGATACAACATGCGCTCATATTGCACATCCTCCACCGACCTTTACTCATCCCCTTCACCATCACTAATGTACTCGAACTCATCAGGGACAGGAGCTTCCTCTCCATCGTCATCCTCATCCACAGCGGTCAGCACTCCGGCTGCAGCAGAAGCCCCTGACCCGCTGAGGGGGTTCTCTGGACGACGCGGGGTGCTGAAGATTCGGTTAGGGTCCGTAAACTCCGCGAGACGGGCTTGTAAGTCTGCTGGGACGGCATCTGCGGCAGGTGCAGGTGCAGGTGCAGGTTGCTTGGTCTCCTTGCTAGCCTTCAGCTCAATGACGTCCCGGGGCTCTTCGGGCGACTTGTCCAGGACAACGACAACACCACCGGTAGGCTATAATATACGTTAGTTACCAAGTACTTCATAAGATTCGGTATGCAAATACGTACCCTCTTTACAGGCTCATACCGCGGGTCGGGGAATGTGAGGTATTTGAGCTGGGCGGGAAGAACTCGAGACATATTCTCGAGCTCGTACCCAACCTTTTCGCGCTCAGTCTTCTTCTTCTGGCCCTCAACAGCCTCCTTCTCACCCTCCTTCACCTCCTCGTCGCCCTTGTCCTCATCGGTATCCATCTTCTCGGGTAGCTGGTCTGCCACCTTAGGAGTTGTAGGGGTTTGGTCGATATCCATGCTCTCCCGTCTGTGCTGCTTCTCACGTCGCAGCGCACGTCGTTTAGCCTGAGCGGTCGTGGAAAGAACAGCAGTCTTGACCTTCTCCGGCGCCTCCTCCGCCTTGACCTGTTGCTCAGGAGGGTAATCGAAGAGGCTAGGTCTCGTGTTGCTGTGGAATTTGAAGAAAGGCACCTCGAGCTTCTGGTCCACACCGATAACGGAGGTAGGTGCGAAACTCAAGGAAAGGAAATGAGTGAGAGGGAACCAGTACCAGTATTGGAGGAAGACCGCAGCACCAACAATTCCTGGCATGTTGAGGTTTCCTGTCTGTGTCTGTAGGCTGATCGTGCAGTTACGGCCGCCGGCATCAATGATACCAAGAGCAATCGCACAACCGAACTTGGCCATGGCATCCTCATGCCTATCACTGACCATCTTCATCATAGTCTTGCGTAGCGAGCTGACCCGAGGGTTCATAGCCTCATTTTGCTGCACCAACACCATAGCCAGAGCAATCAGGGCTCCCTGACGCACGAAATCAGTGGAATCCTTTAGCATCGGCTCAAGAAGGTCAATTGCCTCGTCAAGACCAGTGCCAGCACATGAGATACCAAGAGCCATCGCCGCACCATATCTGACGTGGGGGTTGTAGGACTCAGACAGCAGTTCAACCATGCGGGGCACGCTTTGGTGCTTTCTGAAGAGGATGAAACCCAAGCTCAAAACAGCGACACGTCGGACATCGTCATTTACATCGCTGACAGCAACGTGAAGCAACTTGCGAACAGCCTTGTTGCTGCTGGTTCCGCAGTACGCAAGAGCAATGGTCATGATACCTCCGTAGCGAAGGGTCGGATCGGGGTCGCCAAGGAGACCGTTGATCAACTCATCAGCGGCCTCCTGTCGACCATACATGATCAAGGCCATACCCATAGCGAGACCTCGAACGATCTTTTCGTGTTGGGTATCATGAGCATACTGGATCATATCCTCGAGCACCTTCATGTTACCGGTTCCCAGCATGACGAGACCCATGGCAAGACCAACGGCTTCACCATTGAGAGCGGAATCGGTGTAGAGGACATTTCGTAGGTCTTCGTAAATACCCTCATCTCCGGTCGCCATACCCGCAACACCGAGACCCAGGGCTCCACCGTGCTGGATCACCTCCTCGGTAGCTTTCTTGAACTGATCGCGGATGTAGTCAACGGCCATACCGCCGTGGTTGGCGTAGATCAGACCAAGTGCGTACAAGGAACCACCCTGGCTGTAAAGAGAGCCAGAGTTACCGACACCGTCGATGCTGTTCTCTTTGGGAAGATAAGGCTGCAGAAGTCTCTGTCCCTGGCTCAAGTTGCCACGGTGGATGACACCTAGAGCAGCCGTCGCAGTGAACTTGGACCAGTTGACCGCTTTTCCTAGCCACTCCAGGTTGTCACGGAAGAATTTGTCCTGTGCTGTTCCAGCGTACATGAAACCATTTGAAATCGTGATAGCCGAGTGAAAGATCGAGTTGCGAGCTTCCAGGGTGTCCCGGAGCTTGTTCAGGATGGCTATATCCACTCTGCTATTCCGGTGCAGGAACTCCATGTTCAGCTGGATGGTCTTGATACCATCGAGGATATCAAGGATATGCTTGAAGGCAGTACGAGACTCGGGCGTCAGTTTCGAATCATTGTTGGCACCAATAGATGAGGATTGGTTGTCCAACAGCGCATCGGACTCTTTCGGCTCCTCTTCTTCTTTAGCTTTGGCTTCCTCATCCGGAACGAGTTCGGAAATTTCCTGATGGACTTTTTGAAGGAATTCCTGGGTGCTGTTATCGTAAAGGTCGAAAGAGATCTGGTAGGCGACCGCAAGTGATCGAGCATCTCCCTTCTCAACCAATTGGCGTAGAATAACGGACGCCATCGAGTGTTCATTGAGGTATACAACGCATTTGGCGATCGCAAAGTAGTCTGGCGAAGGAATCTCGTTGAGCAGGTCAAGAATGAGTTTAAGGATCTATATAGAGGCATCAGTTAGATTAAGTCCCGAAAAACGGGGTGAACCGCGTCATACCTCGTTGCGGAACCCTCGCTCTTGCACAACACCCATGCAAATGTCCAACACGTATTCCATCAACTCCTCGCTCGCCCGGGATTCGCCCTTCTGCTGCTTTTCATCCTCGCTAGCACGCATAATGGCTGTTCGAAGGACTTCCAGGTTTTTGGCTTCGATAGCAATACCAATCACCTGGCGATAGCGCTTCTGCAGGAAACATTGCTCAAACAGACGTTCAATGACAGTCTTCAACTGGCCTTGAACACCTCGCTTCAGCACAAGCGGGGTTTCGGTATCCTTCAAGCCGGTCTCCTCAGCGCCAGAATGAGCGCCGTCCACTCCTATAACTTCCTGCCGAGACAACAACGACTTTGACGGTAGAGCCGACTGTGAGAACGGGGTGATCGGGGACGTGAGGCTGGCGGAGGTGCTGCTAGCACCCTCGACAGATGTAGGGAACGCGGTGTTCAAATTTGTGGGTTGATCGCCTGCGGCAGGTCGTTGGGAGGTTGACAGCGAAATGAAGGTATCGACACACTTGGCTAGATTACAACTGTGTGAGAATGCGCCCGGTGACCGAGTGAAGAGTTCAGGTACAAACCGATGATAGTCTCCTCAAATTCGCCACCATTGTCCAGGTTGAACAGCTTTCCGGCGCCCAAAGCAAATACCATACTCTCATTGTATTCTTGGAGGTGGTAGTAGACCTTGGCGGCAACCAGAGCGGCGAGTTCGCGTTCGGGGAAATCTTCATCTTCGTAGAGCGCCTCTCTATTTGTCAAGTGGTTAGCATGATGAACGTTATCGCACGTCCGCCAAGTGCAATGGAACGATATGCGGCCTGATAAACTAACATTTGCGGAATAGAGTCAACCACTTCTGTCCAAAGAAGATCGATCTGAGAGTCTAGCGTTTGCAGAGCGAACACCTTGAGTTCTGAGTCGGGCTCGGAGAGAAAGCCAACAAGGCCTGCAGCCGAAGCAAGCCCAACCATCTTAATGGAACAGTCCGGTGCACTAGTAGCTGGAGAGACGATGACAGCGCTATGGGAGGCGATAGCTTCGACGGAGCTTCGGGCGGACGGGTCGGAGGTCAGGTAATAGCGAAGAGAAGACCTTCGACGATGCAAGAACAAGCGATGAAAGTACAGCAAGCAAGGATGGAGAAAGGTGAGAAATACAGGAAGTTGAAGGTGCAGAGGCAAGCACACGTCAACGGACGGTAGTCTGATGGAAGCTGTCGGAAAGGTTCCCGTGGTTCCTGCAGCTCGCCCTAGAAGAAGTCACGTGCTATGGCTACAGCGCGTGATAGCAAGCAGCATGTGAGCTCTCAACAACAATCAACACGAAGAATGCCAAAGTGTCTTTAAAATGTCCTTCCTGGACACTGTCTGGCTTCTCTAGAAGAACATTGCAAGCGACAGTTCTCTCAAACGCATTTCTCCGGGTGATACCACAAAATGTCCGCCATATTCTCAAACATGAGCCACAGTCTAGTGCCTTTACCTCTTAGAACAACTACGAATCATCAGGACCCCCTCGTCCATGTCGAAAGGCAAGCGAAGCATATACAGCGTAATTTGCAGCTTCTCATAGATGCTCAAAGCGAGGGACTGCTAGCTGGCCTTGGTGGCCAACAACCTGAAGCAAGCGTGGTTGAGAGCTATGCCTCTCCTTCTCAGTCACAGCTTCATAGTCCCCGGGGAGCTTCAACAGTGCCAGCTCGACAACCTCGGCAGAAGAAAATTGGTTTGCGCGCGGCACGAGAGGGTATTTTTGCGTCCATGCAGGACTTGATGCGACTGCGGGAGGAAGAGCTAGAGATAATTGCCTCTAGACAAGAGGACATGAGCCATGGACTGACGGAAATTGAAATTTTCACAACCAAACGGGCTGAGCTGGAGAGAACCATAGCAGCTATCAACGACGACAGGGAGACTCGACTGTCCAAGGAATTGAGAGACGAAAGTTCCAGGCTCGAGGCGGAAATACACGAGCTGGAGAACAAGCTGGCGCAAATGAAAGCAAGGCACCGGCACATTGTTGACGAGCTGTCCTCGGTCGAGAACTCCGTGGATGCTAAACTGTCGTCATACAAAGCGTCTTTATCCCTACTTGAGACCGACGTCAAGAGCTTTCTTGCAAGTCCTCCAGTCAAGCCATCCGCAAAGAGCACTTCCCAAGAAAACTTTTACTCGCTAAAACCAAGTCGGCGGACTCTTGAAATGGCCCAAGAGCATTGGAAGACGGAACAGTCTAACTTGCAACACAGACAAGAAGACGTGGATGCCGAGATCCAGGCACTTGAAGAAGGCAGCGATGTATGGAAACGGGTGGTCGGGGATATCTCAGCATTTGAAAAGCGCTTACGGGCCAGCATGCGCCGTATAGTGCAGACTCAAGAACAGTCGCCGAAAGACAAGGAGGCGGTGCACCAGAAAGATGACCCAGTGGAGCTCATTGGGAAAGACTTGGAACGAACGATAGACCTCGTAGAACGACAGCTGGACTACGCGCAGAGCAAAGACTGGAAGCTCCTGGTTTGTTGCATCTCAGCCGAACTGGAAGCACTACGTGAGGCTCGCGAATTACTCATAGGCATTTTCAACATCAATGGGGACGACCACATTCCGTCTGTCGCCTACAGGGACTTGGAGGAGCCACGTAAGAGGGCAGACAACAACTCTCATACTGATCCTCTTGATGTTGATAATCCCGATCCTCCAGCTGACCTGCTACGAGATGTAAACGGTCATTCTCACCATGATGATAAGTCGGACAGTGAGTATGACGAACCAGACCCGGCTTGGTTGCTGCCAGAAACTTGATCCACCATGAACCATAACTGCCACCGCTAGTTGCCATTGGCATATACACGCCGGTGTGGTTCATCTTCTACTTGACAGTGACCTCTATACATCATGTATGATTAGACAGTATGGAATACGGTGCGAGTTTCATGATACAGCTCAGTCTATACCATAGGCAGATATAACCATATCTTTATAGCTGGCATCCACTATTCATACTATTGAGCTTGCACAAAACTTACAAGTCTTTTCTCATTAACCTACTCGCATTTTACCTTGATGCTAGTATAAAGCCTCGAACCCCGGCTATGGTCGACCCTCTGTTCAATAATATATTTCTACCCATCACCCCTTGACCTCCGTACTACCCACCCTCTTACCCTTATTTCCACCAGCAATGCCAGTCTCACCCTCACCCTCACCCTCAATCCCCTCAACCGGCCCCGTAAACCTCTTCCTCGCCGTCAACCCCCACGTGCCCACAGCAACAAGCGCGATAACGCCAATCGCCGCACTGGTATAGTTCATATTCACATCGTCGACCGGCGCCTCAGAGGGGAAATTGAACGTTACGAATGCGAAGAGTAGGAAGAGTAGGCCTAATGCATTGAGGGAGAGTGAGAGTGAAAGGTTCAGTGAGAAGGCCCCGCTGAATTGCGCTGAGGAAATTTTGTGCGAGGTCGCATACCCCAGGAGGCGGGAGAGGAGAGGGAGGGCGTAGGATATGTCTATAATTGGATAGGGTTAGTTTGGGGTTTTCTTTTGGAGGATGGGGGCTAGGGCATGGTTGGGTATGGCTTACAGAATCCGGTCGTGGCGATGGAAATGATGGTGTTGAAGCCAGTGACTGTGCCAAAGTAAATCGAATTAAACGCTATCTGGACGAGCGTCGTCGCAAGGATCGCGTTGAGCGGGATATGGCGTTTGCTGGTAACTTTTGATAGAACCCTTGAAAAAGGCAGACCGTGATCTCTTGCAAACGCAAAGAGCGATCTCGAACCCTCCGCAATCAAACTGACAGAGCAAATGAGAACAATCACCGTCATCATACTGGCCATGAAGCAAGCCCCGACTTTGCTACCCGTAGAATCATAGAAGATCTGGATAACGGGGACACCGGTGCTCGATGCAGCGGTCGTCTCAATATCACCAATGCAGAAGCACAGCGTCAGCAAGAAGATGAATCCCGTAACAGCACCAAGCCCAACACTCATAATCATGGCCTTGGGTGCATCTCTCGATGGCTGCTTCATTTCCTCGGTCATATGGCTGGGCGCATCGTAGCAGCACATGCCAAAGAAGCTCTGCAGGATGCCAATGATCGTGGCCATGGCCTGGCCGAACCCCGTGAAGTTTTGGAAGTCTCGGAAGACAAAGGGCGCGGCTTGTTTGTGCCTGTTCGTGGCGAGGAGGACGATCGCGATGATGATGAAGGAGCAGATGTTCCAGATCAGGATTGTCCGCGATAGACGGTTCAGGAGGTGCGGTGCGAAGACATTCGTTAATAAAGCGGCGAACGCCACGGCGTATGTGACCAGAACGTTGTGCCAGCGCTCAATGATAAACTCGGGGAAGACGAGATTCGCTTGTCCGAGAATGAAGTTCGATGCGACGGAATTGTTGACGGCGCCCATGGCTAAGATCCCCATGAGCATGAACCAGCCGGTGATGTAGGAGAGCTCGCGGGAGACCTTGGGAGGTGCGAGCAGCGCAACCCAGGAGTATTGGCCTCCGGCGACGGGCCATCGCGAGCACATTTCGGCCATGGACAGGACCACGGTTAGGGTGACGACGCAGACGCCAATCCAGCCGAAGATCATAACTGGAGGGCCGCCAGCTTTAACGCCGATGATGAAGACGCCGCTGAGGGCAGTCCAGCTGAAGGAGTCAGTTTGTATAGAGATCCTATCATGAGGAGACTTACCAAGTGACAATGCTAAAGCTGAAGCCGATCATGTCCAGCAAGCTGAAGGACCGTTGAAACTCTGCCTTATAGCCCAGATGCTCCAGGGCAACGTCCTCGCTTGCCGTCGCGGCGAACACATCTTGCCTTGCGTTGTCCTTCTCTGCTGCATCCATCTCGACAGTATGTTGGTTATCCCATCTTCATCTTTCACAAGTCGGTTATGACACGCGATATCTATACCATCTTGGTCCATCTGCCGTTATCAGTGTATCATGGTGCAAGACGAAGCTTATCTCTCCTCTCTTCAGTTTCTCCAATTATACTGATAAGACAACAATCCCCGGCCGTCTCCAGCAATTGCCCTCTGCAGTTAGTCCATGGACGAAACGTTCGTCATCGTCATCCTGCAGCGGCTCATTTGTGATCTACTGTCTGACATGCCTGCACTCCCACGTCAGTCGCTCCGCCCGACCTCAATGCATCGGCTAGACCGACTCTTATCATGGGGCCATCTAGATACTAATATGAGATAAGTTCGCACTGTCAATAGAGCTCCAAGCTTGCTCATGAACTCATGAGCAAGCACTCTAACTTCATGACTCATTGTCGGACAATTGCAGAATATAGTGCTGACCATCCCCATCCCCGCCGATCCCCGCACTCTGAGTACCGGTAGGTAAGAGAGCAGAGTACAGCATCAACAAAGTCAATCCCAGCAAACTTATACAGAATGGGCCTCATAACTCTCGCTGCCCTCCTCCTAACCATCTTACTTCTATCCCGCACCCTCTACCGCCTCACCATCCACCCCCTCTCGCACATCCCGGGCCCAAAACTCGCCGCCGCAACATCCCTCTGGCTCGCCTACCACACCTACACCGGCACCGAATGCAGCACGCTCTTCACGTTACACAAGAAATATGGGCCCGTCCTTCGGATCGCCCCCAACGACATCGACATCGCGTCCGGCGACGCAATCGAACCCATCTACTTAACCCGCGGCGGGTTCCCCAAAACCCCCGTGTACAGCAAATTCAACATCGACGGACACAGCACGATCTTCTCGAGCCTGAATCTGCCCGAGCGCGCGAGTCGAGCCAAGGCCGTGGCGCCGCTGTTCTCGACGGCGAGTATCCGCAATGCGAGGGGGACGTTGTTGGGTGTTGTTGATGATTTCGTGGAACGCTTGCGACGCGGTTCAGAGTCTATTGGCAAGACCGTTAATGTTCTTGCGCTGGGACGGGCTATGGCGATTGATGCTGTGAGCGCGTATCTGTTTCAGGAGCGATATGGGGCGCTCAAGGAGAGCGAGGAGGTTATGTCTGCTTCGCCGTTTGTGGATGCGTATGTGGGTGTTGGCGCATTCTTTAACTTTGCTTCTCTAGGCAGGGTAGGCGAGATCCTTGTCAGTGCGCTTGAGTACTTCACGCAGCCCGCGGGGACAGCAAGATCCTTTACGACGATCGACGACTACACGAGTCGACTGGTCAAACAGGCCGTGCCTAAAAGTGGCAGCTATCAAAGTCGTCTGTTGGAACGGGTCTCGTCCGCGCAGTCGCAGGTTGAGGTGAAGGATGTTTGCTTTGCGGGGACGGACTCGACGGGCATGAATACCGCGACGATCATTTGGTACTTGGTCAAGTATCCTGAGATGTTAGTCCATTCGCACATACCTTAGGGCTAAAACATGCTGACCATGTCCGGCTTTGTATAGATACTCTCGCCTCCGCACAGCCCTGCAAACAGCTCCCCCAGATACAGACCCCCTCTCAACGCCGCACCTCCGCGCGGTAGTCCGCGAAGGTCTGCGTTTGTCATGGGCAAATCCAATCCGGCTACCCCGTGCCGTACCAGCCGGTGGATGGAAATACAAGTCCTACTTCTTCCCGGAAGGAACAAGCGTCGGTGTCTCAGCATGGCAATTACACCAGGACGAGAGCGTATTCCCGGACCCGCTAACCTTCAAGCCAGAGCGGTGGCTGGAGCCTAATGTAACGGAGGAAATGTTGAACAATTGGTTCGCGTTCGGGAAAGGGACAAGAGCGTGCATTGCGCAGAATCTAGGGCTTGCTGAGGTGACGATGGCAACGTGGAAGGTTGCGGAAAGTGGAGTGTTGGATGGAGCGAAGGTTGTTGATAATGAGATTGGGATTCTGGAGTGGTTTAATAGTAGGGTTAAAGGAGAAGAGATTCTCATAAGGTGGGATTAGTACCGGGATCGAAAAGCTAGATTGTATTATCCACGCCGAGAGGAGAAAGGATACCTAGAAATACATACATTCTTGAACGGAGCCCTAAAAGTCCACTCCTCCAAGTCCATTCCCAGAGGAAACGTGTACGCCATGGAACCCAAACCCGACGACGCCATCAACAGATGCCCTTCCAACCTCCTTCATATCCTTCGCATCAAGTGCAAGCAGGTAACTCCTGCCAGTCTTCCCATCCAGCACAACACTAAGCAGCACGCCGTCATCCTCTTCCGTGCCTTCAGGATCTGCAATGACGATTGCTTCACTGGGTGACTGCGCATGCTTAGACCAGATCTTGGTTTCAGAAGTCAAAGAGTCGAACTTCATTAGTCCGTCGACGAAGGTCGAGAGTCCCCGGTCGATGACGGCGTAGGTGTAGCGGTGTGGACGGGTGATGTAGGATGGGTTTAGGGTGGGTAGTTCGGGGGAGAGGTCCTGGCAGGTTGTTGATAAGAGGGTTGCGTTTAGTGAGACTTGTGGCTGGGATTCTCCTTTCTCCTCGACTTCATTGGTGGTCGGGATAGCAGGGAGCCGGAACCGAGCAATGCGACTCTGCGTTCTCTTACTGTGTCCGTTACTCTGTGCATCGGATTTGTGATGCGCTCGGCTTGACGAGGAGACAAGGTACTCGTAATAGAGCTGGTGTAGAACATCAGTATTCTCAAGCGCGACGCACTCGGCGATGATGTCTGTTTGTGCTGGGCCATCGTTCGAGTTGCTTCCTTCCTGCCACGAATTGATGGTATGGAAGCAGAAGAACGCCGGACTCTTGTATACCGCGACTAAACCCCGGCCATGTCGATCCACAACGTACCACATCGTTGGAATTTTGCCATCGAATGCCTTAATCGCACCAATATACGAAGCTGGCCTCTTGTTAAAAGCGGCAGGTGACAAGTGCGAGTTCCAAACACAGATGATCATATAATCTTTTGTCAGGAAGAACGAGTGCAGGTACGCCGGCGCAGCGGTAAAAGTTGCGAGGATAGTAGTTTCGCCTGTCTTCGCTGAGACACAAAACACGCGGTATGTTGGTATCCCCATCGAGGAGAAAGACAGGTTGTAGTTGTATACGTCGCCAGTCTCGGGATCGGACTTTGCGTGTGATGCAGAAATTGGGCCATTAAGGTCTGGGTGGAGATTCTTCTGAGAGGCCATGGCTAGAGGTTCGAGGGTTGAAGGGTGGAGTTGTTTGTAACTTGAGTTGTCGGTTTTGGCGGTTAAGGTCTTGACTCGACTAGCTGACGCGCCGTTGCCGTTTGAGCCTTGCAGAGACGAATCGTCCAACCCGGGCATGTTAACGGAGAGAGTGACGCCGGTATTGCTATATGAAGGGCTATCCTTGCGCGGCTCGTAGGTGGTTTGGACCTTGTGGTACATTGTCTCGCATGGGTCCCTATCCTGAAGCTCGTCTTTGCTACGGTCTTTGAATCCACCGAAGCTAAATTTGTCACCCAGGGAGCCTGTTTCTCGGGCATGTTCAATCAGGTCGTCGGTCGAGAAGCGGGAGTTGTAGAAGACGCGCATGGGCGAGCCGGGATCATCAGAAGGCACAAGTTGGAACCGATGAGTTTGGCTGAAGCCGTCGAACCAGTGCGAGACGTGGAATGTGTTTCCGTGTATCGTGTCGACTTTATACCGGCCAGGTCCTGTTCTGTAGAGGGTTCCTGCTGCGTAATGAGGGATGTTCCCGGCCACTGGTAGCTCAATTGGGGCGCGTTGCTCATGGTTGGCGTCAAACTGTATGTGTTAGATGGGCTGTAGATACTCTGTTCCTGGGAAACTTACACCTCGCTCATTGGGCCAGTCATTGAAGTGAGTAGTAGTATCAGTTGCTTCAATGTCGGACATGGTTGCGGGCAGCTATAGCTTGACAGCTGATGCAATTGAAAATCTTGGAGGGAAGTATCCGATGGATACTCGGCATTGTATTTATACAAAGCATTTGTCCGCTCGATCCGCGACCTGTCAATGAATTATTATATGCCGAGAGTTTTATGCGAGGATTGCCCGGTCCGTAGCCAGTAAGAAGTGAAAATAAGCGACGTTGAGATTCAGTGAATAACACTGATAGGTCGACGAATGATTGGGTTGATTATGCGAACCAAAACTTGGCAAGTGTCAAGACTCCGAGTCCGAGTCCGAGACCGCGGACACGTCCTCCGGAGACCGCACCTGTCCATATCTGTGTTTCCGGTTTAAACGTGCATCGTGGCTTGAAGGTTTTCATCGAAACCCGTCCTTTGTGACCGAGGGCCAAGCCCCTGATACTCTTGTTGAACCAGCGCAGAGCACGGCTAAAAGAGTCAGCTATTGAAGTCGACTATATGCCATGTAGCAGACACCCGAAGAGGCATAGAAATTCTGATGTCCTAGAGACCAGGTGGACCGCGGTGGCTCGGATGCGGGTCCGTGATCTAGGGCTGCATGATCCATAAGCTGAGCATCAATCGCAGATTCATTTACTTGCAAGAGCCCCCACATCTCATTTTGCTGGATGGTAACGGTAGAAACTCTCAAGCAATCACATGAACATGTCCCTTCTCGGGAATGGCACTCGGAACATGGCTGGCCTCCCGAGCACGATCTCTTCGATCTCGCACAGCCGTCACATGCGCGTTTCTCCTTACCCCCGGGTCGGGGCTCTGGGATATCTTGGCCAGTTTGAATACGGGCGGAGCATGATTTCCACTGTCGTCTCAGAACGTCTCTAGCAAATATAAGCGAGCGGTTAGCGAGGCGTCAGGAGTAGGTTATGCTCGGGAGACACAAACCCACGCTTGTACAGAGAACCACAAAAGTCGCACAAAAATCGCTTATCTGTCCTATCTGTGTAGGCATTAGCGCGTATAGTTCAAGGGTCCTTATCTCGAAGAATATTCGCGTACGCGTTGTTGAATGGCGCTGCAGATGGTCTGCTCGCTGGAAGATAGCGGAGCAGACATCGCATGTCCACGAGCTCGGAGATTTTGGACTCCCAACGGACCGTGTCCGGCGGTCCGTAGGTTACCTCAAAAAGTGACTCTGACGGCATGATTTTTAGGTCAACGAATGCTGTCTGCAATAACCGTAGTGTCAGTAGGAAGCGCTCAAAATCACTTTGTATCTAGCGGTTTAGGCTGCCAAATTCTCACTGACAATATGACCATGTGGATATACTACATGACGGTAGAGGCGCTGCCCAGTGTGTCAAAGGTCTGGTCAAGCCGCGCGGTTGGAGAGATGGTTTCGGCAAGATGTAACCACCATGGCCGGCGGGATTCCCCCGCATCGTATTCCGCTGCGACTCAGCCCGGCCAAGCCAGCGACTTTCAAGCCACAAGATAACCACTAGAGTCAAGAATATCCCCTCGATCATCAGATGATGTCCACAGTGTACCACTGGTCGCCTGCCGCGCGAGCCACTCCTGACATGTCGCAATACCGCCTTCATCGTCATCCCTCCCAAACGGCATCCTCAGCGAAAGAAAGCTGACCACCGACTCCGAGTCGGAGTTCTCGCCTGCCGCAGCAGAGCACCGTAACGCTTCCAATCGCCCAAGAAACGACTCGTCCCACGTTTCCCCATCAACCGGTAACTCATGCACAAAACCCAATCCAGTATTGACAATAATAAGGCGCTGCAGTGCTGGCAAGAAATCCAGCTCTAATCGCTCCGGGGATACACCCTCGGTTAGGCCACCGGGTTGGACAAGAACAAAGTGTGTCAGGTTCGAACACTGGCGCAGACCCTCGATGAACTGGCGAGAGTCGACGGCGACGTTGTACAACGCGAGACGCTGCAGGTTCGGCCAAAAGGACCAAACTGCTGGCTCCTGGTTTGAGCCTTGTTCTTGATCTGGCGTTCCTTGTGGCTCAACTGTGTCAAGGTAAAGCTCGCCTCGTATAGAGACGAATTCTTCGAGCTTGGTCAAGCGGGAAAATGCATTGCGGAGGATTGGCCGTACTTGTTGTACGTCGTCTTCTGGGTAGAGATGGCGGAGGGGCAAGTCAATAACGAGGCGGGTCAGGTTCTTACTGATGACTGTTGACAGGAGATTTATCTGGCCGACTGATGTTGGCATGTTGAGATTATGCGCCGGGAATGGGGATAGAAAGAGCCCGATGGATGGAAGCTGGCTTCCTATTACTGCTAGGGTATTTTGACGCAGTAAGTGGTCCAGTCGTTGCGCAGAGTCAATGCAAAGACAGTGCTTCATGAGTAGTCGTTTGGCTTCTCGCGAGACCAGCTTGCAGGCCAACGTCAAGCTGAGGAGTGTGCGGGTGATAACATCTCCACGACTGAGTGCAACCGGCGGATTTGAGGGTATCAGGCTCTCAATAATATTCAAGATCAACTCAGCAGGAAGATCAGGCTGGGCCATAGCCTTAGTAGATATGGCCCGTGTAGTCCTGAAGGTTGATCGAGGCCATTCATGTGAAATGATTTATTTCTGGTGGAGGGGGAGCATATAGTAGGCGCTTTCTTCAGCAGCAATCGACAGAAAAAAAAAAGACAAAAGTCTTGGGCAAGAGCAGTAAGTTGCCCAGTTGTCATGCCATAGAAATATTCTTCGTTCAATGATGCAGTGAGCAAGAGCGTTCGAGGATGATTGGAGGCTCTGGTGGCCGTCGAGTCCACTGCAGCGCCGAGCCAATACGGTATGGTATGGTCATTTTGTGCCCAATGCCCGAGATCCTTAAGAAAGCACCGTAATTACCGGTATCACAGAGAACTAAGAGTAACCTATCCCTGCAGGTAAACCATCTCAATTTCCTATGGACAACCTTAATCTAGGCTTCATAACAGACTAGTGGTATAGTTTGTCTCTCTTCTGGCTATATGACTAAGTAGTTCCAGCTTCCTGGTTTCGTCAACGTGTGGACCCGTCTCGGCGACTTCCTGGGGTGTAGATCCCGACCACGCGAGCTCCAAGTAGTGCAGTTGCTGTCCAACACCTTGGGGATGAGCACTGTCCTCTCCACGAGCAGAGCGTAGTGTGATACTTATTTTGGCCGTTGGGATTCGGCCCGGCTGAGGGCATGAGGGCTTGATATCGAGGATGGCTTTCAAGGTCCGGGGACTCGGTCGCCCTCGCTAAACTCTATTCATTCTTTGGTCTCGGGGACCATAGTGTCCACTGCCCATCTCTGCTTTACGCCATATGAGCAGGGCTTTCATTCACTCTCTGGTCCCCGAGACAGACCCAGAAAATTGCACTCTCCCTTGGGTGAATGATCAGCTCCCAGCAACCGGCCCCGGCCGGGCTTCCCTTGCATCTTTTCTTTGTTGCGAACAACTTGAGGTTGTGCAGGGATGAGCGGCTTAAACCTCTGTGACTGTCCAACTCTAGCTTTTTTTTATCATGTTCACACCGGTACACACCTCGCTCGGAGCTCTTCTGCTCTATCAGAGCTCCTCGAGCTTGCTTCTCCATAATGGCTCGGTCTTTGGCGTCTCTTCCCTGCTCTCAGGGTTCATGCTCAGACCGAGTCGAGACAACGTACCGATTATTGCTGGTTTGCTGTCGAGCGTGATTCCAATCTATCTATTGATGCCGTCACTGTTACCGACGTACCCGGCAGCGCCATCGTCATTCGGTTCCATCTTGTCCACGATCGGAACCGGATTTCTCCTCGGTTGGGGGACAAAGGTAGGCTGAATGATCTTGTGTTGAAGACAAATCAACTAATCTGGGAGCCTTCAGAGTGGTAGAGGTTGTACGTCGGGACATATGCTCTGTGGTATCTCACGCTTATCGCCTCGCTCGTTTATCGCAACGGCCATATTCTTCACGACCGCTTTGTTGACGGCCAATTTCGTGTCTGATATTCCGCCGTGCCCAGCTGGAATTCCTTGCTACACACCCAGTTACCCCTCCGGCTCCGAGCTCGCATTCATGGTGGGCGCGACGGCTATCACGTTCTTGACAAACACTTTTATTGTACCCAAGACGATGATCAGATCAGAGCTTTCGAGGTCAACATTCTCCTACTTGGCGGGTATTCAGTTTGGAACCGGACTCTTCGTCTCTGGAATGGCCGATCCAGTCAAGGTGCTTCAGTTTTTCGCGTTTCTCACTGATCCGGCTCGTTTCGATCCCTCATTGGCGCTCGTTATGCTTTTTGGACTTTTGCCGTCACTAATCACGTATTTGTCTGTGAAGCCCGGTCAAGACACCAACAAAAGCAAAGGCAAGCAGGGGAAGCCAACGCTGGCGGAAACTTGGAGACTGCCTACAGCTACTGTAGCCGATATTGACTGGCATTTCGTGGCTGGGGCAATGGTGTTCGGTATAGCTTGGGGTTTGCGAGGAGTATGCCCTGGTCCCGCAGTGCTGCGTTCAGTGCTGCAGCCAAAATGGGGACTCGCGCAAATGGCTGGGTATATGCTGGGAAACTTGATATGAACTTGAGTGCATCAACTAATCGAATGAAAGTTACCGCTGTGATGTTATGCTCTTAGACAATAGCATGCATTCGTTAACTTTGATCCACGTTTAAAGACTGTGTAACGGTCAGAATGTAGCTCCGGGAACGAAGATATGATTGATAACCAAATTTGCCGAATAGATACATCTGCAATTTTACAACGGGGTATCAAAGAAATAGATTTAGACGGCTTACAATTCAGTCTTGTCCGGGTTGCGCTTCATTTTCGGGTTTGGCATGAAGCCCTCCAGTTCCATCCACTCGGCAGCGAATCCAGCGATGAGAAGACTCCAATCTTCCACCGTATCGGTATCGAGGTGTTCACCGTCATCTTTAACACCCTGCATATTATGCCAGACGGTTGGGAACCCGGATGGGCGGGTGGGAGAGTAATCGATAACGTGCAAGATTTCCACTCCGCGTTTAAGAAACGGAACATGGTCATCTCCTAAGTGACCGGAGCTGGCAGTTAACTGGCGCTCATTCTTCGAGCCATCGGGAAACCAAGTCTTGCCGCTGGACTTGAAGACTTTCAGCTCTCTCAGACGACGTTCAACATTTGCCAGCTTTTGGTAGGCCCAGTGAGTGGTCGAATAAAACGAATGGATTATCGGATCTTTGGAGCCCAGCAAGTCTAGCAGAACAAACAAGGATATGGATGAGAGCGGCGTTTTGTAGACCGACATTCCAGGATTTACCTCCGAATCCCAATGTTGGGCGAGTGAGCGAGCTCCATACAATGAGTCAGAGTCAGTCCAGTACTTGAAGGCTTCTTCGCCGTCTAGGAAAAGGACTTGGATTCCAACATGGTCGTCCAGAGAATCATCCTCGGAAGCCATCGACTCCCACTTCTTTGTCAAAGCGTCGTCGATACTCCTCATGGCATGCATGATCATGGCACACGGAGCAGCGCTATCAATGGCCCCGATAAAGCCCTCGGGCTCATATTTACTGTCGTAATGGGCTACCAATGTGAGTCTTCCTACATCACCCCTGGCTGCGTGCGGAGGATCCCGGTAGGCAATGAAGTTCACAAAAGGCACCTCCTTTCCATCGGAAACCGGCGTAACATAGGTTGAATTTTGAAATTCAATGTTCCACTTCGGGAGCGAAGTCCGGAAGAAGTCGGTAAAGTGATTGAGAACCTTTGTAGACCCAGGAGTGCCAGGAACACGAGGAATGAGAATAGGCGAGAGAATAGCACCGTCATGAATAGCAAAGTCCTTCCCCGGCCGCGGGAGCGCCTTTAGGGTCCCATCCGAGACGTCCTGATATGCCTCGCTGGGAAGAAGAAAGAACAGAATCGCGAGCCATATCGAGAGCAGCGCGCGAAGCATGCACTCTGTAGCAGACCTCATCGTGCCTGATGAAGCGTGAAAGACCCGAGAGATGCTGAGAGAAGGCCGTTGGTGCAACTGAAAGATGTCCAGATGTCTGCTGTGACCCGCTAAGCCCGATCAGGCAGTCAACAGCCAAGCCCGCGGCGATCACGTTCAGCTTCAACTTCGACCTTCCGACTATACAAACCCGCGGCGATCACGTTCAGCATTCTTTTCTGCTGAATTGTGACCTGTCTGGAACTAGACACCATTTGCTGGAACCTGCTCAGAATGAGGGTAGCCATCCTGTTCCATCCGCAATTGCGCTCTGCGCTTCCCCGACCCGTGCGGAGAGAGCTCTGCAGCAACTTGTTATTTGTCCGATCAAAGACGACTCACAGCGCGCCGCAACCTTCCAAGAACGCCGCCCTACCTCAGAAACCCCAGAAACCAGAGTACCGTTCCATCCAACCAGCGCGGACTCCGCAACCGTCAACAACACACGCGAAGACTCCTCCGCGGAGAGGTACTTTTTTGCGACAAATCCAGTTGGAGTGGTGCTGATATAGTTTGTAGGGCCCCCGGAGAAGATCTTGATATATCATGGAGGAACCGGTCGGACTCTATTCCTCGGAATGCTGCGGATAACTACAATCTTCATATTCGGAGCCTCTGTTCTCGTCGTTGCCCCGGCCTTCATGTCCTCCGAATTCCCGGCATACCTAGGCCCAGCTAGTAAGGACCCCAAACTTGCGCATATTGCCAATACCTTTGCTAACAGCTCTCAGTCATCGCCGGTGGCGCCTTGCCCATGCTTTTTGTAGCATATACCTCCGCTCCCTACGTAAACTTTGTCCACCTTGCCCTGCCCATCACTGTTCGGCGATCACGAGAACAAGCCGTTCAATATGCGAAGAAGCTCCCACCAACCGCTACGTTGTTTATAAACACTATGAAGTTCAATACTATACCGAGACATACCGAGGTGCGACTGGCTGACCTTGTCGCCGACAAGTCCAAGCTTCGCCCCGTGAGCTTTCGAAACAAGAACTTGGCTCCATTGCCCTGGTGGAGAGGCAAGACTTTGCGGCAATTCTATACCGCAGAGAGAAGCAAACCCGGAAAGGACTCAAGGACATTCTATCCAGAGCTGTGGGAGAACGTTTACAAACAGATACAAAGCCAATCAGGGAAAGCCAACTAAAATTAACTACTTTCAAAGTCATCTGCTACACGTGTAGCTGTAAAATCCTCGCTGCCTTTGTATTTATTTGTCCTTTTGCTGATGCTATGGGGCTCAAAGGAATCTTTCTCACAAGCAAATCACTTGCAGACATCCCAGGAGAGTGGTTGGAGGGTCCCCAGATATTCGCTCACTTGCACAGACTTCCTTGTGTTAACGCCTCTGAGCTTCAATTGGCCTCACTTCTGCCTTTCTTCTTCAACCTAACTTCCTATCTACTCGCCTTCTCACACTTTGACTCGCCACACCCTTCATTCAAGGATCCGCTTCTTGAACCTGCTCCGAAAGTCCTACCTCGCAAACATCTCGCCTTCAAAACTACACTTTGCAACCATGGCTGCCGCAGGCAAAGCCAAACCGGAGGGCATCCTAGGCGTCTCTCAAAGCGAAGCCCGCCTCCTGCTACTCGGCCTGCTCTGCACAGACGAACCCGGCAAGGTACGTAACATCTGCCAGCGTTCTATCTTGGTTAATCGAAACACCCGGAACCACCAGCCCATACCAAATGTGTTGAGCAAATGCACTGACATCGACATAACACACAGGTCGATTTCGACAAGCTCGTCATCAAGGGATCTTACAAGAACGTAACCTCCGCAGCTGTCTGTTACCGCCAGGCAAAGAGAAAGTTCCTGGCAGCCAACGGCGTGGAGCCCACTTCGACCAATGCCCCGATCACTCCGCCCAAAAAGATCCCCGCGAAGAGAAAGATTGCTTCTGCTGCTGCCTCTATAGCTGCCTCTACAGATGATGCGGTAGACGACGACGAGGACTACGTTGCCGAGCGCGAAGAGCCAGTGTCTCCAACTCCGACCCCCAAGCCGAAGCGCCAGCGCAAGGCGGCATCTAGGGCACAGCCGCAGGTTGTTATCAAAAATGATCCTGAGAGGGAGCAGTAAGTATGGCTCGTCCTTTTCTGTATTCTATATTTCACCCATTATCTGTGAATACCGTACTAAGACACAACAGGAGCGCGTACAATACCCCTATCAAACCCGAGCAAAAGCAACTCGAGGCCGAACTCACCAATTCCCTTCAATCCGACAGCCCATTCACTACAAGACTCGGGGTTTGGAGATCCGAAGAGCAACAAATCATGGCTGACATCAATGTCGACGCTGAATTCGAGGAGATGGAGAACAGGAAGTTGGTTGAAACCCGGTGCGGCAGTGCGTGGCTTGCTTCTCTTCCCGATGCCTGAATGGTTTACCTACTTAGGGCTCTGCGTTTGGGGTCTTCTATTCTAGCTATCTATTTGACGGACAGGCGGGTTACGAGACATGAACTCGGTTGGCTTACTCCTTCTTGTGCTTTCATATGGTTTTTCAGGCTCGCTTCTCTTTCTTTCTCTTGTGTCATTGTGCTTTCAGGCTGGTGGAGATGGGCGTGCATACTCTTGCTGAGCATAAGGGTCCTCTTTACTTTTGTCATGGTCTTTCTATTCTCTTTCTTTCTTCACATTCATGGTCAATGACCACAGGCCTGATTTACGCACTTTACTCTCGATGTATTCCATATTAATCTCAGAAAAGTTGGCATCGCGGATAACCTAGAGTCGTTGAAGTTCTCCTCGAGATTGGAAACATAGCGAAATCACTAAATAATTCTCTTATGTTCTAACTTCTAAGAAGAGTATGAATATTTGTAGAACCCCGAAATCCTCGAAACAAGGCCCGATTGCACCGAACGCCGGACATCCCATTCCACGATACTCGGTGATAGCAATGACAGAAAGAATGTCAGAGTTCGGCACAAACAGAACGACAGGCAAGGTATTAGAACAAGCTCCCGGCGTAGCTAGCAACGCAAATCACAAGAGATCAAGCAGATGCACACAACAAATCAAGCAAATCAGAGCGCTTCGATGGCTCTCCGAAGAACCTCTAAGCATCGATCCGTAATTTCGATAGATGTGTCCTCGTCACCAGCCCCAGTATCACGAAGAGCCCACGCGACATCACTCCACCAGCCGAGTCCGACAAGCCCGCCACCCTTTCTACGTTCAAGGCTCTCCGTGAGTCGACTAGTATGCTCCCACTGTTTTGCAGCGACTTCGGCACACTCGATGACTTTGCTGGAGATTCCACACATAGCTGCGCAATGCATGCCAAAGGAACCTTCTGCGACACCATCTTCTAATCTGTAAAGGAACGTAACGCGCCGCTCCTCTTCGTCCACGTGAATCTTCATGCGTTTAGGTTTGATTTCGGGGTGATTCTCAAACTCAGTAGCCAGGGAATGGTAATGAGTTGCGAAAAAGCCAAGAGCACCAATGTGGGTGGCAACGTGGTGGAGGACAGCCTGTGCAACTGCAACCCCGTCGTAAGAGCTGGTTCCGCGGCCTAGCTCGTCGAGGATGACGAGAGAACGGGGTGTGGCTTCCGACAGGATTTTCTTTGTCTCAGACAGTTCAACGAAAAAAGTAGACTGGGCGGCAAAAATGTTGTCGTTAGCTCCGAGGCGGGACATGATACGATCGACGGGGGTCATCCGGGCAGATTTGCAGGGCATATAACACCCGATCTGGGCCATAATCACAGCGACGCAAGTCTATAACGTTAGCGAAAATACGTCTTAGGAGATTAGGTACCGACCATGCGAAGAAGAGTAGACTTTCCGGCTGCGTTTGCGCCGGTAAGCAAGTCAATATTCGGCGCACTGCCGCCAAGTTGAATATCATTGGGGATAAAGTCATCGACAGAGGAAAGAAGGCACGGATGCCGGAGCTCCTGAAATTCAAGAACACTTCGTTCCTGGTCGACAAACACAGGGCGACAACTTGGTTCACCAAGGCCAGACGAGGCTTTGGCCAAGCTAATCAGGCAGTCAAGCTGTGCGACAACGCGGACAGCAGAGAGCCAGGTGGAGTAATGTTCGTCAAATCGTGCATAGAATCGTTTGCTAACCTCTTTAGCAATCTGACTATGCGTCTCCTGCGCTTCTAGTAGCTTGCGGATGGTCGTTCGCAATTCAGGGAAATAGTAGCGTTTGACTTGCTTGGTAGCTGACATCTGATCCCAATTCTTCGGCACATTCTTCACTTTGATAGGCACTTCCATCTGATAAATCTCCTTTCCGTTATCTCTGTAGCAGATGGCTGTAGATCCCAACTCTCGCCGGGTCCGCTTCAGGAAATCGTCAAGATCTTGATGGAGCTGCTGGATGATATCTTGAGAATTGTCAAAGTCCTCTTCAACGCCGGACTTGGGAACGAGGATACCGTTTTCTTTCGCTCGAGAATGATCGAATGCCGTCTTCCAATACTCTAGCAATTCCGTCAAATCAGGCATGGAGTTGATCAACTGCCCAATAACGCCTTCACCTGAGCCACTGTCCTTGAGAAGGCTCATGGTGTACTCAATCTGTTCAAATCCTTCGAGGACTCGCACAAAGTCTTGTGCTTTGCAGTTGGCCGCATGGATACGGGATATGAGGCGCTCGAGATCAGGCATCTTCGTAAGTTGCGAAGAAAATTGATCCCGTACATTGGAATCAGCGTTCAGGGCGTCCACTGCATCCAGTCGGGCGTTGATTCGCTTTGGATCGACCAAGGGATGGCATACCCACTGTTTGAACATTCTTTTACCGAAGGGCGTCATGCAACGATTGAGTAGCTGGAAGAGTGTGCCGTCAATGCCTCCATCGAAAGAATTGGCAAAGATTTCCATGTTGATAAGAGTCTGACCATCTAAGACAAGACTGGAGGCCTTCTTGATTGGGTCATACCACGTGAAGTTGCCAATGGTTATCAGATCCCGCTCGATTTTGAGGAGTCTGAGGTATTGTACTAGAGCCCCGAAAGCCGACATCACTAGCTCCTTGTCACGGGCCTGGCGAAGAGCCTCCGGCCATGCGTGGATATTGTCGTTGTCCGGGGACACAAAGTACTCACTCACATCAAGCTCCTTTACTGTGATATCAGCCTCCCAGAACTCCTTTCCTGGCTTGAGGTAGTTCCAGATCGTTGTCGGACCAGTGTTGTTTTTCAAAATACGCAAGGCCTTCTGGGAAACAGTTGACTTTTCAAGGAGAAGCTCCTGTGGGCGTGTCTGTGCCACAAAAGTTTCGAACTTTGTCATATCCACATCATCAACAAACTCGGTGAGGAAGAACTGGCCAGTGGCAGTGTCAACAAAGGCGATACCAAAGGCTGGGCGGTCTTCGAGGATAGCTTCCTTGATGGCAACGCAGAACGTTGACATATCATCCTGAAGCATGGCTCCTTCAACCAAAGTGCCTGCCGTGAGAACACAGGCGAGTTCTCGTTTGATAATCTTATCTTCCTTTCCACCGCTCTTTTTGCCGTTTCGTTCACGCATCTCCTTGCCAAGAGCTGATTCGGATTGGTCAACTCTCGCGATTTTGAAGCCTTTGGCCACGAATTGGTTAGCCCAGTGATCCAAGCTCGATTCCGGGACGCCAACCATGCGCATGTTCACACGGTCGGTGAGTTTCAAATCAAACAACTGATGCCCAATTGTGGCATCATTTTCGTATAATTCATAAAACTTGCCCTTCTTGAAGAAGACCACCGTGTCCCAGAACTTTTGCTTGATTTCCCAATATTGCTTCTCGAAAGGGGAGAATTTGGACCATGCGAGAGGAGGAATGTAGAGTGTTCTAGGATCGTGCTCGGGGCTCCCGACAGGATGACCATCGATATCTCTAACATTTGCAAGCCAAGGATAACGTTGCTCAGGCTCTGTAGTATGGGCTTTAGGCTTGGAGGAACTCGACGTGGTTTTGCTTGTAGATTTCACAGCACGCGCCTGGCGAGGCTCTAAGCTTTCGGGGTCGTACGTCCACTTCTTAGCCGAACCAGATGTAGCTTCCGGAAGGTCGAAATCAAAGTCCTCGTCACCCTCACTTGGTGGAGGCAGTGAGGAGGGCTTGCTCTTTTGCTGGCTAGCCGGCTTCCTGCGTTTTTTCGACGGCTTCACCTCATCGTCGGAGTCATCTGGGACAACAAAGTCTTCCATTTCTGAGGGACGTCAGTAATCAGAAAGTCACTTAAGCGCGCTGCGAACTGACCATCATCAGAGAACTCTGCATTGTGTGTCTCATCCTGAAATTCATCCTCACTCTCGGGGGAGAGTTTCCTCCTCTTCGAAGCTCGATCGTTCTTGCGGGTCGGACGAAAGATCTCGTCGTCATTGTCTTCACCTTCGGAGTCAGATTCGGCGTAGTTGACTTTCTTCGTGGACTAAACATAGCAAAAGTATTAGCAGGGGCCTACAACAACAAAAGTATTAGCAGAGGAACTTACGCGACGTGACGGAGAATCTGAGGGTTTGTTCCAATCTTCAGGATTGGGCTGCGTAGGACGGTATCATGTTAGCGGAGCTCTGGGCTTAAGGGGTTGCCGACTCCATACCTGTTTCTTCACTTCCTGCTCATCAGGTAGATCGAGCTCACTACTCGGCACCGGGGGCAAGTCTTGCGTGAACCTGGACGCAACTTTCCCAGGCTTCTCTTCCCGCTTAGCTGAGCGGGATATCGACGCTCGTTGTGCTGCCGGCGAAGACGCAGGTTCCACGTTACGTGTAGATGGGGTTGATGGAGAGGATTTTTGGAAGAACCCTAGGATTGACTTCTGGTTCTTCTTATTCTGAGTACTCGAATCTGACCGTTTTAGCGGAGTGGCCGCCGGCGGGGAGGACGCGGTTAGCCCTTTGGCCATTCTGGACGACGAGGGAACTTTGAAACGATGGATACAGTGTTCAACTATGCCATGTAGCAGGTAATATCAATCTTGTGTTAAGAGTTAGGTATTGGGTGTAGAACATAGGAAGAGGGGACCTCGAAGCAAGCATGGGAATGATTGATCGACTACGAATCGGCATCACGCGTCGACGCGTTTAGTGGTTATTACCGGCCTGAAGGATCAGGCATCTAACCACGGATATCTTCGGGGCGTACTAGATGTTTTCTCAAACCATACTGGCATCAGGTCATTTATATCCATATCTCTGAATAAGTACAGAGTTGGTCAGATACAACTGGTATATAGTTACAAATCTATCTAAAAATACAGGCCAGAAGTTTCCTTCCCGGTCAAAGCCAATAGTCGCAGAAGCTGCACGGAACTCATGCAGAGGACTCTGATTTGGCGGTTTCTGCGTTTTTATTTTGCTCAAGGACCTCATCCCAGCCGGGAGCTGTTAGACCGAGCTCTTTGAACTTCTCATCGCTGATAATTGTTATCAGCTTCATCTTCCATTTCCCTAGCTTTAGGATCAGGAGATCGCCACCGATGATGAACTCGGGCGTTTTCTCGGCTACCCATGATCTGATAGGCGTGAAGGTCAAGTCATCTGGCATGTCCCCGCCTTTGAGGCTGTTTTTGATGCCGGGCCGGCTTCCTACATAGGCGCCCATATTATTGATAATACGTTGGCCCTCACTTTTGGAGGCAACTAATCCGGCAGACCAGAGAATCTTGCTGAATGTCTTGCCGTGCACCAGGGATTCAGGGAGCGTTATGCGCGTGGATGGCATATTGGAGAAGTTTGTTTGAGGTGCGTATATGTTGCCGGCCTGGGGATTTTCAAAACCAGAAAATGCAGACTTAGGGTTTCCAACAGGTGCACCGCGAGGCGCCGGCGTCGGTGGCGCTGTCGAGCTTCGTGATCTGAATAATTGACGATGCTGCATAGACACCGCATCCGCTTCCTGTTTGCCATGAATGAGTTCCACAAATTCATAGGCGAGAGCATGTTGGGCGACCCGCTTTGAGGGATCCTGATTTTGCTCTTCCATGATCCGTGCGATTTCGGGGAGAGGTAAGAACGTGAACATCTTGAGGTAACGCTCAACAGCGTCATCAGGGGTGCGGACAAAGAACTATTAGGTTAGCAACCTCCCGACATTGGTTAAGGAGTGGCGTACCTGATATAGCTCGAAAGTGGGAGTCATATCTTTGTCTAACCAGATGGCGTTGCCGGCGGACTTGCCAAACTTTTCACCAGATGAAGTCGTGAGCAACGGCGTGGTAAAACCAATGGGCTTATCGATGTCATCTACCAAGGCGTTGTACTCCTCTTGCATCTTGGTATTCTTACTGGCTGTCTTCACAGCCTCCATGCCAAACAGGATGTTCCCATACTGGTCGCTTCCTCCGACCTGGACTTGAATACTTCTTCTCCGCCAGAGTGTCCACCAATCCCATGCCTGCATGAGAGGGTAGGTGAACTCTGCGAAAGACATGCCATCGCCCTTGCTCATTTTGTTTTTGACTCTGTTGGTGCATTAGGAAGAGGTAACAAGAGATAAATCAAGTGGACGTACGTTTCTCTTCCTAACATTGGACCAAGTCGCATATAAGATCCCAAATCGCGAAGCACTTCCAGCAACGGCGTTTTGTTCCACCAAATATTGTTGTTTTCCAGAGCTCGTTTCCAGATCAACTGCCGCGTGTAACCGTGCCTTTCGCCATATCTCTCAATGCTCATACCGAGTTTTTTAAGTTGCAGATGCATGCTAGCCATATTCGCTTTGCGTACCGAGGAATGAACATCCTCCCTGTCCTTCAATCGCCCGGTCGGGTCACCTATTCGCGCTGTAGCACCACCGAGCTTAAAGATTAGCAGACGATTTCCTTAGGGATGGGTACATACTAGGAAAACGACGGGCAGCCCCCAGACATAACCCCACGCAAGTACCATGAACGGTAGCATATGTCCAACATGCATAGACGGCGCTGTTGGATCTATGCCTGCATACATCCCAGCTCGCTTCTCGGTGAAGACACGGTGCAACAAGTCCCGTTCTCTATAGATAACCAGGTCACCAGTCAACCAGGCGTTCTCTCAAGACTGACTCGGGAGACACGTACCCAACAACATCATGTATGAGACCTCTCTCCTCCAGATGCTCTACAAAGCTCATTCTCTTTCCTTGCTTGATTTCTTCGGCAAACTGTGCCCATTCCTTTTTCGCTTCCGCCTCTCGCTTCAACCATCTTTGTGAAAACCATCTTCTTTGGCCTGGACTGACTTCCGATAACAGTTTGGCTGTAGTAGGTCGCGCATTATCAGACCGGAACGTGTTCGTGCTCAGGATCTCCGCAGTTCGCGCATATTGGCGAGCGCCGTATACTGGGCGGCGACTGGCAGCCAGGGAGCGAAGATGTGCCGTACAAGGCAGCGAGAACGGGCGTGGCCGCATTGAGTCAGGCCTAATAGACGTGAGTCGAAAGCAAACTGAGACAGTTGCTTTGATCAAGAAGTTAGGACGCGGACGTAACTTTTTGGAGCGGAATCTTTGCGATAACGCCGCTCGTACTCCGACGGAGAATCTTTGATGCGGATTTGTATTCTTGATGAGGTCGGTATTCTACAGAAAGTTACGATGGTTCATACAGCCTACAATAATAGGAAAACTCTTTCAAGGACAGTCAAAGTTTGCGCATGTTGTGGTATTAGCATGTGGGGCTTGATTATTATGCGAAGATGTTTGGATGTACAGGTCTATAGGCCAGCCAGGGCGAATGACTCGAGGCGAGAAGCATAGATTGAAGTAAAGTGCAGACTAACGGGGTATCAAAAGAATAATTGCGGAGAAAAGTCGCCAATGAACCAGTTTGACCGACCGAATGCACCCTATCATTTGTACGACGCCCACTACAGAGCCAGTAGCAAAGCGTCTCAAGGGCCATGAGGTATCGGGCAGAGAGAACACCGCCAAGTATTATAGAGTTCAGAGATGCCTTCATCGCGTCCGTCGAAGTAACAAGGTTGTGTGCCGAACGCAGATATCACTCTCCCTCCATCCGGTACCGCGCAGCCCTTAAGCCCCAAAGGGAGAGCTGCTAGGCCCCAAGAGGAGAGATTGGGTCATATAATACACACTAGGCTTTCATCATCTGCGAGAATGTTAGAATTCAGGTTCAAATCAGGAGGGTCCAAATGTAGCACTCACAAGTATAAAACTTGGAAGGATGGAGGAAAAGAAAGCTCCGCGAGATTTTCCGCTATTTATTGTGGTGTGGATAGCGCGCTAGGTTGCTTTCAGAGAGCGGTGCCTTTCTGCCGTCTGTTTTATACCTTCCAAGCACCGGGACATCTGCGTGCGCCAGAAGCTCTCTGACAATTTGCCATTGAGTGTTTCATTATTGCCGAGATGATGCTGACGCGTGCGGCCTGTAGGAGCGCTCAGCTTCGCACGAGTTATCTCGAAATATACAACTACATGCACGGCAGAAGTATACCGACTGTGGGATCATATGTTCGCATTAACTCCTACCGGAGAGCTTTCCACAGAGGTTCCTCTCTGCGCGAGCAAGCCGAGACTCCTTCAGCGCAGCATCAATATCTTGAAAACTATAAGCAGGCGGGTGCGTTTCATTCTCATTAGCTGCCTAATCGTCTTCCTAGACCGAGACCGCTAACGGACGAGCTACCACAGTCGAATTTCCTCCAGCTACTTCCGACTTCCAGACCTTCCTCTCCCAAGCCTCGCCAGGCCAGGATGTCGTCCTACACGGCTACCTTGGAGTTCGAAGCGATATATCCAGAAAGCTATCCTTTGTCCGTTTACAAGACCCAACCATGAAGCACACCATACAACTCGTTTCGACCGCCCGCAATGCGTCATTTGATCAGCTCAGGAATTTAAGGCCCAACAGCCCAGTAACTGTGAAGGGTAAAGTCCAGGCGAAAAAGGCCAAGGATGCCGAGATGGAGAAGCGTGACCCATGGGAGATCTCCCTCGAAGAGATTCAGCTTCTCAATGACTTTCCAAGCGATATCTGGATGGCACCAGATATGGTACACCCTCCCAAACATAGGCATCTGCAACTTCGAACTAGCAGTGAGCTCCGTGAGGCGTTAGAATTTCGAGCACGAGTACGCAATGTCTGTCGAGATGAACTGGAACAGGGCCGGCCCCCTTTTGTCGAGATTGAGACCCCTCTACTGTTCAAATCCACGCCTGAAGGAGCTCGTGAATTCCTAGTTCCGACGCGGAAACATGGCCTAGCATATGCGCTTCCGCAGAGCCCACAGCAGTACAAGCAGATCCTTATGGCTAGCGGTATCCCAAGGTATTATCAATTTGCTCGCTGCTTCCGGGATGAGGATCTCCGAGCGGATCGGCAACCGGAGTTTACACAGGTAAGTACATCAACCGGTTGTCGCCTTGTCACTAATATCCGTTAGCTTGATCTAGAGATGTCTTTTGCGACAGGTGAGGACGTTATGCAGGTTGTTGAAGGCGTTATACGCCGACTTTGGTCGACCCTGATGGACACCGAAGCTCCTTCTGGTCCATTTAAAAGACTGTCGTACCGGGATGCGATGAGCCGCTATGGCTCGGACAAGCCCGACACCCGGTATGGAATGGAAATCCACAGAGTCGAGCACCTGCTGCCAGTGGACCTGATCAACAAGATTACCCCCTTGGCAGACCCGATAGTCGAAATTTTCAAGATCGAAGGTAACGACAACGACCCGGCAGCTACGTCCGAATTCATCACAAAATTCCTTGATTCGCCACTCGGTGCACCATTCAATGAGAACCCAGAAGGCGGTCCTGGTATCTTTGTGTACGACGCAAAGAAGCCGCTGTGCGGACTGCAGCCATTCGGCTTCCAAGCGACCGAGTATGTGGAAGATCTTCTTGAGCCTGACCACGGCGATCTGCTTGTAGTCCAAGCCCGCAAAGCCGCTCCCTTCTCCGGCGGTTCGACCCCACTAGGTGACCTTCGTCGCGCCCTGCATGCCGCTGCTGTGGACTCTGGGTTCAAACCTGCTGCGACGGGATTCGACTTTATGTGGGTTGTTGACTTTCCTCTCTTCTCTCCATCTAGCGACTCGGAGCCTGGCCAAGGCGGTGCTGCGGGTATATCTTCTACGCACCATCCTTTCACTGCGCCAAAGAGTGCTGCCGATGTGGATTTGCTTCTCACGGACCCCACTAAAGTTGTTGCTGATCACTACGACTTGGTAGTAAATGGTGTAGAACTTGGCGGTGGTAGTCGTCGTATCCATGACGCTGCTGTGCAGGAGTTCGTTCTCCGGGATGTCCTCCAGATGCCGGCTGAGCGACTAACTGATTTCTCCCACCTGCTAGATGCGCTTCGCGCTGGATGCCCTCCGCATGCCGGACTGGCCTTGGGCTTTGACCGTCTGGTCGCTGTCATGCTAGGCAAGGAATCTGTACGAGATGTGATTGCTTTCCCCAAGACCGGAAAGCTTGGGGAGGATCCAATGGTCAAGGCTCCAAGCCCGATGACTCAGGAGGCATTGGGAACGTATCACCTGCGCTTGGTAGATGAATGATGTCCTCTACATCCTCGAAAGGCCGTCGTGAGCATCTCCACTTTATGTATTTGTATGGGGCATACCTCTACCCAACAACTGTACAATATCCTCACCCAAAACACTCTCCACACTTTGAGATGGGATTCCCGGCGTGGCCATGCTATGAAAAGGTTTCTGGAATCCACCAATTGAGTCGCGCCTTTAGGCATGACACTTGGTGCCTGAGGCGGCTGTGATAGTACCACGTGACTCTTATCAATCTTGATCCACTGACTAATCGATGAGGGGCGAACTTTTTTTTTGATCTCTAATCGCGGGTTTTCTCTTGCCTCAACTCAAACATTTATCGCGCAGTGACGGCAGGAAATCTGAAAATGGATATTGATACCCCTGTGCCTATGGCACCGCAGGCCGACGGTGCAAGCGAGATTCCCACGTACGCACGCCTTCCCTTTTGCATGCGACAGTCCAGTTGCTAACAATGCTCAGAACCCTCTGCTACAACTGCGGGGCTCCTTTAGTTGGAACGACGATATGTCCGGATTGCATGAAACTCCAAGTCGACATTTCCCAGGGTATTCAACGAGAAGCGGTTCTGAACTTTTGCCGTGACTGCGAGCGCTGGCTTCTGCCACCGAACTCATGGAACGTAGCGGCTCTCGAGTCGCGCGAGTTGTTGGCACTGTGCTTGAAGAAGCTGAAGGGACTGAACAAAATTCGAGTCATCGATGCGGGATTCATCTGGACGGAACCACACTCGCGGAGAATCAAGGTCAAACTCACGATTCAAGATTCGGTATCCGAGGGTGTTATCCTGCAGCAGACCTTCGAGGTCATTTACATTGTTATGTACCAGCAATGCCCGGAGTGCGCAAAGTCATATACACCCAACACGTGGCGTGCATCCGTTCAAGTCCGACAGCAGGTCCTACACAAGCGAACCTTCCTCTACCTTGAACAGCTCATCCTTAAGCACAAGGCGCATCAGAACACCATTAACATCAAGGAGGCGAAGAACGGAATCGATTTCTTCTTCGCCCAGCGGAACCACGCCGAAGGGTTCCTCGACTTCCTCCATTCTGCAGTGCCCGTAGAGGTTACAAAGTCGCAGCAGATCATTTCCGAAGATATCCATACCTCGACCAAGTCGTACAAGTTCACCTACTCTGCCAAGATCGTGCCGATCTGCAAGGACGATCTAGTGGCCATCCCAATCAAGCTCGCAAAGCAACTAGGAAACATTTCGCCTCTGCTGCTCTGCAACCGTATTGGTACCTCAATCAGCTTCCTCGACCCGAACACACTCCAGACCGCCGATCTCAACTCCCGGATATACTGGCGATCACCGTTCACATCTCTTACAGAGGCCAAAGACCTTGTCGAGTTTATCGTCTTAGATGTTGAGCCCACTGGGCACTCCAAGGGCAAGTGGTTCCTATCCGAGGTAACTGTTGCTCGAGCATCCGACTTCAGCGGCGACAAGCAGTATTTCACGCGGACCCATCTCGGCAGCATCATCCACCCCGGTGATTCTGTGCTCGGCTACATGTTGACGGGAACGAACTTCAACAACGCCCAGTTTGATGAGATCGAGTCTTCCAACACGTACAACTCCACCATCCCAGACGTTGTCCTAGTCAAGAAGTTCTACCCAAGGCGCTCCAAGCACACCAAGCGCAACTGGAAGCTCAAGCGCATGGCTACCGAACACGACCCCTACCTCCTACCGAACAACAAGGAGTCCGTCGAGAACGATTTCGAAATGTTCTTGCGTGACGTAGAAGAGGACGAGGATCTTCGGGCGACGCTGGCGTTGTACAAGAACAAGAAGAAGGATGACACCATGAGCGTGGCAGACACCGACATGATGAACGATGGCGAAGAAGAAATTCCCAAGATCAACATGGACGAGCTACTGGATGACTTTGATGACCTTGAGATTGACGACAACATGCAAGAATAAACGTACATAGCATGAATTTAGCACCAAAAGTGGCGAGTTAGCTACACACATTATACCCCAAAACCGGAATCGCCGCGTGTCGCTTATATTCGAATTGGCTCGTATAATATCGTCGTAGTATATGCCTATAAACCGCTTGTAGCAAAGGTTGTGCGATAAGTTTCCAGAGTAGGAGCTTGGCTGTCTGTTATATATCTGCACGCTGGCTTCCATACCCGCTTGCCGCGAACAACAAAAGAGCGATCACTCCACCGTCATCAACAATTAAACGTTTGAAAGGAGCTGCTACTCGTAACTCGACGACGTCAACAGGACTAGTATTCGCTATTGGCCCTGGAAATTATTTTCCTGTCGCACTCGCTTCCGACATCCTTCTTTTTAACAAAGCCAGAATGCCGAAATATCTCTCTTCTCCAACCCACTCCTTCACCATCCCCTCCATCTACGACGGCACGCAGCTTGCTTGCCGAATCTACCTCCCGCAGCAATTAACAAACCCGGAAGTACCGGGCGTACGGGGAGCTATCGTCGCACACCCCTATGCTTCGCTTGGCGGCTGCTATGACGATCCGGTTGTGAGCTTCGTCGGAGGAGAGCTTCTTGAAGCGGGCTATGTAGTTGGCACCTTTAATTTTCGGTACGATTTCTCTTTATAATATATAGGCATTGCTGACCATGAGTAGCGGTGCGGGTGATTCGCATGGGCGCACTAGCTGGACAGCGAAGCCTGAATTAGCTGATTATATCTCCTTCTATGGATTTATAATGCACTATCTTCGATTGTTGAAGCTGAACCTTGCACATCAATCGGAAAAGAGCATTGAAGAAGATATCCACCTTATACTTGGTGGTTACTCGTACGGATCTCTAGTCGCTTCTCATCTTCCAGCAAGCGACGTGGTTGCCGAACTCTTTAGTGATGCAGTCCAGCGCACTCCAGCCCATGAAATATTCCTCATCGCAAAAACCATCTCTGCGGCGTCGAGAGACGAGATGCCACAGTCAAATCAATCGCGGAATCTCGATACGACCAATCCTAGCCAGGAAGCAAGAGCGTTGTTACAATCGTGTAGCACAACTATATCATACCTACTTGTTTCACCGCTCCTCCCTCCGATCAACCTATTACTGACTCTATTCCTCGATCTGTCGCTTGAAGTGCACACCCAAGCGGCGGGGCAACGGAGGCAGATCCCTTGCCCTAAGCCAACAGACCAGCTACGCGCACATGAATCTCTAGCTATCTACGGAGATGAAGACACCTTTACCTCCGTAAGCAAGTTACGCAAATGGTCAGGCGAGCTTAGCGGCGTGTCTCATAGCCGATTTCAAGCAAAAGAGATCGAAGGAGCGGGTCATTTCTGGCGAGAGGATGGTGTAGAGCAGCAAGCACGACAGGCTTTGCGACTGTGGTTGCGCCAACGCCTTGATTAGTATGACCATACGCATCGGTGTGGTGTGCTCCTTAACGAGCTGAGCAAAGCTCACATGAGAAGAATGCTACCCCACGCATGTGAAAATGTCTCCCCGCAGGGCCCGATGACTCCAGTAATGCGTATATTTTTAGTCCTTGCCATACAATATCGCGAATTAATGGTCAGCATATCGATAGTCCGGTTCTAGGAGGAACGAAATTGAGTTGGAGGAAGGTGCGACGCTGCTGACTCTTTGCGTGGCGGCAGAGTTGTATAGAGCTGGAGCCTTACCAGGCGTAGCTGAATGATAGCAAAGTGACATCGGACTGAGTGGATGATTTCGTGAGAAAGATGTGGGGGGATCTGGCGAAATTTCGAGCGCTGCACCACTAGGAACCAGAGGAGACGCTTTCCCCAGAGCCAAACCCACGGGGCGGCGCTCGTGGGGTTTGAGGCCGGAGGCCGCTGGGCTTGGGCAGCCTCTAGGGAGCGTAGGCGTAAGGTTGCCGTGCGGGCTTAGAGGCGGGCCTCCGCGATCGCTCGTGACTCTTTTCCGGTCTCGCCTGACCCCAGATTTTCTCTTCCCCGACCCCAGCATACAAAGCTCACCTCCCCAGTCTTTGTGTCGCGGTCTCTGCTTGGTCGGCCTCTTTATGCTTTTTTAACTGCGACATCCCTCTGGCACCAAGCTTGTCACCTTCCTACCTTATTGCTCCCTCCGCCGAATGGATATCCGGCGGTCCCTGTTGATCCTGCCATGTCGCCCGTCCCCGACACCCCGCTAATAACCACGACGTGGCATAGTAAGAGTAAATACTCGAACGGCCATGCCCATCCGAAAGACTCAACCCGAAATGGCTACCGCACACGGCTGAACCTCGATACCGTCCCCTCCCTAGCCTCCGTCGTGCGAGGATCCCTTTCCTGGGCCGGCAGCGTCTGGAACTCCGAAGACGTCGTCTCGAAGAAGAAACGGGGTTTGGAGGAGGAGCTACACTCGGAAACCGAAGATCGCAAACAAGTGCTGTATCTGCGCATGCGTAATGTAAGTCTATTATGTGCCCTTTCCGGTGCCTTCCCGCTGGTCAGTTGCTAACTCGTCTGCCTGTTAGGCCGTCTCCGCGGAAGAATGGAAAGAATGCGCCTGCGAACTCGACAAACTCGAGAATAACAACGCGTGGAAGGCGACGTTCGAATGCGACGAATATGACCCCCGTCTTGTGCAGGAGCGCCTCGAGCAGCTGGAAGCGGCGCGTCTGAGTTGTGACGTAAGTCGCATGCTGTACCTGATCCGAACGTCGTTGAGCCGTGATCTCGGGGGCATGAGCAAAGCTTCTCTATACAAACACACTCACTTAGGAACAAAAAACCTCATCGATAAATATATAACGACCGCCCTCCAGACCATATCATCCCTGGTGGAAGTGTCGGGCGGCAACCGGTGCGATGCGGCCGAATCGAGGTATATACTGGATCAGCTTCTGGCTGCGAGACAAGCCTTTGGGCGAAGCGCGCTTCTATTCTCGGGCGGAGCTACGTTTGGGATGAACCATATTGGCGTTTTGAAGTCGCTTTGGATGTCGAACCTACTGCCGCGCATTATCTCCGGTGCGTCCGCTGGCAGTATTGTCTGCGCGGTATTTTGCACCCGCACCGAGGACGAACTCCCGGCATTGCTGGCTTCATTTCCGTACGGCGACTTTTCCGTTTTTGACGACGAAAGTTGCGAGGAGAATATCCTGCAAAAGACCGCGCGGTTCCTAAAGCACGGGGCGTTTTTGGACATCACACACCTGGCCAAGGTTATGAGGAACTGGCTTGGTGATATCACCTTCCAAGAGGCATACAACCGAACGCGCAGGATCCTCAATATATGCGTTTCTAGCGCTGGAGTGTATGAGCTCCCCAAGCTGCTAAACTACATTACGGCTCCTAACGTTTTAATTTGGTCCGCTGTGTAAGTACCCGCGTCGCACTACGAGATGCGTACTAATATTCACCAGGGCTGTCTCATGCTCGGTCCCAGTTGTCTTTTCCCCATTCACTTTGATGGCCAAAGATCCGTTGACGGGCGAGCCTGTTCCGTGGAATGACCTGCACAGGCAATATATCGACGGCTCTGTCGACGGAGACTTGCCCATGAATCGCCTGTCAGAAATGTTCAACGTCAACCACTTTATTGTGTCACAGGTAAATCCACACATTGTGCCATTTCTTCCCAAAGACGACGAGCCGAAGAGTGTCGCTGTCCCTACGTCAGCAGCCTCTCGACTATTCCACACAGTCTCCCACCTCGCAAAAGAGGAAGTCATGCACCGAATGGCAGTTCTGACGGAACTCGGAGTCTTCCCGAATTCCTTCACCAAATCCATCTCGATCATGAACCAAAAGTACTCTGGGGACATCAACATCTATCCTGAGATTCTCTATGCTCACTTTCCTCGATTGCTCAAGAACCCAACAACCGACTTCATGCTCAAGGCGTGTTTATGCGGAGAGCGAGCCACATGGCCGAAGCTTGCACGCATTCGGAATCATTGCGCTATTGAGCTAGCATTGGATTCTGCCATCCAGAAGATGCGCGCACGGGTAGCTTTAAGCCATAGCCAGGCGCAGCTCTTGGCGAACGCCCTCTTCCAACATTCCCATGACGGCAGCGCAGACCGTGGACGGAGGAGGCGAGGCTCCTACAATCACGAGCTCGAGAGAAAAGTAGCTGCAAGCCGGTATACCCGACCGAGCCTAGCAAAGGCGGGGAGGTCTTTCTCTCATAGCTATGAGTCGTCACAGTCCAAAGAGGATATGGACTGGACTTGGATTCACCCTCCTGGAATGGATCCTAGAGGCCTGGAGCTCGTGTCCAGCAGTGAACATGGGTCCGCACCGTCTCTCAACTCATATCGTGAGCACAATTTTTTCTCGCCGGACCCTGAGTGTAGCATTGAATGTTCGAAACTTCCCTCGCGCTCGTCATCATCGTCACCATCCTCGCCACCTCCTATAGATGTCGCCAAAAACTCCGAATACCCTGCAAGCCGACCTAGTCTGCTGGAAACCGACAGGAGGTACTCGTTGCCAATGCGTTCCGTCTCCCCGTCCCATGCGTCGCTCAGAATGACATCTGCCGGGCCAAAGCGTTGATTCTTGTGTCAGTTCATCAAATTGCGACACGAAGCGTATGATTTTATTCCGTTGCTGCATGATCGGCGCTTCATCTGGATTATATGAGGAAGACTACTGGTGCTTACACATCGCCGATACGACTCACGACGCATGTTTACGTGATTTACGATGGTTGCTTTTTGCGTCTATATTTGATATTCTTGCAGGGGCAGGTGGCGTCTGGGTTGGATCATGGGCGGTTTTAGTCTTGCTTACCTTTTCTTCAGCATCTTGCTATTGGGCTCATTGCTAGCACTCCTTACGTGGGGGTTTTGCATGGCGGCGTTATTGGATACTACCATACACCTGACCTTGGTGGATTACGCGTTGGCTTGAGCGCGGACAGGGTGCTTGTCTCATAGAGTATTGCTAGGACTAGAGATGGAATGGCTAGAGAGACTTCTTCGCTTACGTCGCGCGTCGCTGGCGCAACAACATCATTTTCCATATCAATTTACTAAACCACTAGCCTTGCTAATTTACGTAAATATAACTTTGGGGTAGGATACTGTGATAACGCAGCTCGTCACCTAGCTAGCTCGCACCCTTGGAGATAGGCCACTCAGGCCGGCAACAAGCATCTGTTCTAAAAATGTCAATTAACCTGCATTCCTACACCTGCAGGGTAAATTAACCTACCCCAAGACTACCCTAATATAGATCAAATGAGCTACTATTAATGGAACTTTACCCAGGGATCATCCGCACTAAACGGAGGCTACTGCAGCCCCCCGCTCGCTCGGCCATGGCACGGCGCCTATCTCTCGTCTTACGCTGTAACCACAATATTCGGACTGCGCGGGACTTGCGTACTTGGACCAGGGTCTGCATGCACCGCGCTGACACCGAAGAGAACTAGCAAACAGGCCGGCGGGAATCAAAATAGAAACTTGAAAGGATGGAAAGGGTCTGAGGGGATATATCATGGCGCATATCCACCCGAGTGTCTTGGGGGCGATCAAACAGCTTGGCTCTGAATTTGTTGGTTCTGGGCAGAGTACCTGTTGGTTCTAGTGAACGCCTCGTGTCTCAGCTGTCATCCTTCAGGACTCGCGGAGTTTATTATATTATATCATTGTTTCGCCTGCTGTCATCACAATGTCATTCAATCGCTTTCGCAGTGCACACTCAAAGCCGAAGCCTGCCTACGAGCGAGAGGCGCACTCCACTCGTGCCCTATACAAACAACCTTCTACCTCCACCTCGACCTATACCTCCAGTTCATCTCGCACACCAACCCTCGAAGAAGACCTCATCCCGCTCACGAACTCAATGTCCATATCGCGCAATAACTCTTTTACCATGAAGACGCTCGATCCCCGCCGTCTCTCCATGCGTCTCAAACGCTCGAGTCCGAGCCCAAGTACATCGCCTTCTACCTCTCCGGCTCCCTACGACCAATATACCACGCACCGATCAAATACAGACCCGTTGCCTTTACCATCTACTGCATCGGCATCAGGCGCCCGCGCAGAATTCATATATAAACCTATCAACCGAACGGACTATACAGCCGCTGTTGCGGAAACAGCGACAGCACAAGGCCGGTTTTCGCCCGTGCCGACAGCAGGATCAAGATACACCTATAACCACCTCCCCTCTGGACCTGCGAGTAGGAAACATACGATGGGACTTGGGATAGAGGAGAGGACGATTGCATCACAGGCACATTCACATAGACAATCAAGATCGCGATCACGGTCTCGGGCGCCACTCTACCCTCAGACGCGAGCGCGGTCTCAGGCTCACTATGCACCATACGACGAAGATGACAGTCACGATAGTCATGATTTATACGATGATTTGGATGAGGGGTATGGTGTTGCGCGAAGGGAGCGCAGGGACTACGCGCCGGATCTGTATACTTCGGCTGCGGAGAAAAGGTGTCATCGCGCGGCGCGACGCCTCACGACGGTCATGGTTCCTGATGCGGAGGATATTTATGGATGAATTATGATGCTATATAATGCTATACATAATGTCTGCTATCTTAGCGATTCATGAACGATTATTAATGTTCTACTTTACTCTGTGCTATCTCATCCGCACCCGCATACTCCGGAGTACATAGCGACCATCTGACGTCAACCTGACGCGCCCAACTCGGAGACCCTTGTCCGACCGACCCCAACCTGTTGGATAAAAAATCACAAAGTGGACCAGCGACGTTCTCGGCTCTCGCGGGAGGTTGCTCGATCATGACGACAGAGTTTGAGTTGGTGGCCCTGTCATGTCATGCGGTAACAGGTACATAAAAGGGGCGATCCACGTCGCAATGTCATCAAACCCCATTACGATACACGAGTTATTTCGGACCATTATAGCTCAATATGACAGACAGTGTAGTTCAGCTTAAGTGCGGTGTTAAGGTGCGTGTTTCTTTACATAATGCTTTACTTTACTATATCTGGTTGGGAAGTTGGGATGATTTACTGATGTTGATCGGCTCTATAGCACGACCCATGGGGAAAGCAGGGACAAGAGTCGTTGGCCGGGCAGCTCTGGGCCAAGACGGCAGGGTCAACGGGGGTTTCGAATGATGAGATGTACTCTGAGGTATGCCTTTACCTTAGGCAATTGGCCTTGTTTGGACATTTTTCGCTGACTCTAGCAGATGTGGATGGGCACATATCCTACCGTCCCGTCGCATATCCTGCGTACCGGAGAATCATTGGAGAACTACCTCAAGCGCAAGCCAGAACTGATCGGCCAGTCGGTTAAGGAAAAGTTCGCAGACAGCGTCCCCTTTTTGCCGAAGATTTTGTCATTCGCCAAAGCCCTGCCGCTCCAAGTCCACCCGAACAAGCGTCTAGCAGAGGATCTTAACCTCAAAGACCCTGAGACCTTCGGCGACACAAACCACAAGCCTGAGATTGCGGTTGCGCTGTCAGAGTTTGAGCTCTTTGCCGGCTTCAAGCCGCTCGCTGATATTGAGGCGTTGATGAAACTCAAGCCGTTGAGCCAGTTTGTTCCAGCCAATGCTAGCCTCGACGATGAGTTGCTGCGTCAGATCACAAAGAAATTCCTGCAGTTACCGCCGGAAGCCGTCAAGGACCTCGTTACGCAGGTGCATAGCCTACCCAAGGCAGAATTCGGCAGCAAGCACGAGTACGTCCCTGATCTGCTGGAGCGAGTCAGCAAGCAGTACTCCGAGTCCGACAACGGCGCGCTTGTTGCGGTCTTGCTTATGAACTACATGGTCCTGCAACCCGGCGAGGCAGTCTGCGTCCCGGCCGACAGCATCCACGCGTACCTGAAAGGCGATATCCTCGAGTGCATGGCGCGGTCGGACAACGTGCTCGCGACAGGGTTCTGCCCCCGCGCCGACAGGAACAACGTCGAGCTGTTTGCAAAGACCCTCTCCTTCAAGCCACACAGCATCGACCAGGCGCAGCTAGGACGGAAAAAGAGCGAGCGCGGCGAGAAGCAGAAGACGTACGAGTACGCGCCGCCGTTTTCTGAATTCAATGTCCTGGCGACGATCCTTGAGCCCGGCGACGAGGAGCGACATGCCGCGATTGGCGGGCCTAGTTTGGCGATTGTTACGAAGGGGTCGGCGGAGTTGGTTATTGAGGGCAAGGAGAAGCTTCAGGCTCATGAGGGGTCTGTTTGGTTCGTCGGGGCTGGGGTGCCGTTGGAGATTTTGAGTACGGAGGGGGCGGAGGTGTACAGGGCGTACGCTGAGTGAATCTGACAATGGACCAACATCTAGCGTGGTGATACGAAAGAGATGATAATGTACACACTACCAACATAATACGAGAGTACAGGAAACGAAAGAACCACGTCCGTCGGCCGAATCAGCCTTGTACCCTGTACCCCGTAGACACCAAACCCGCCTAAGTAAGCCCAACCAACAGCGCCAAAACAAGCACCGCTAACTCGCCAACACCTCCAAGCTCAGACTATTTTAGGACTCTTGCTCTTGCTCTCTGCTCTTCTCTTCTCCTAATCCCAGATCCTTCAGCGCGCACTCTAACCAGCCTCGTCCAAGCGCACAGAATCCAGGCGCTTATGCCCCCTTCGCGCCGCCGTCAACTTTCCCCCTTGCCCAATAGATTCCCTCTCGGCTCCCAAAAAAAGCAAACACACCTGCGCCTATACCACTTCGGCTCTGGTGCTGCAGGGAATAGCGGTAACTAGCGAGCACTCCCTGCCTATTTTTGGCCGGTGCAGTGCGTTTCAGATTTCGTTGCTAAACTCAATCGATGGCCGGGGCTTTGAGTGGCTCTGTTAGGCGTTAGAGGGCGTTTTTGCGGTTAGCCTCTAACGGTGGAAGGTCTGTAAGGGTTCTTCTTAAGGCGGGGATGCTGCTGGCTGCGTCGAATTGAAATGACTCTGTTGATCTGATCTGGTCTGAGTGCTGACTGCCCAGCTGTCAGTTGGCAGCTTACCCTACCTACATAGCTCTGTCGGGTTATTTGTGGTGGTGGCTTTGACTTGTGTATCCTTGTCCTTCCCTACCAACCATCACCTTACCCCATCCATTGCCTCACTACTACGTCCACCCTCTATGCTGCCGAGTCTCGATCAAGTACAAGTACGGAGTCCACTACACCATGCCGTTGCCGTCCCCATCCCTCCTCTACCGGTACCTCTCCGTCTCGCAGCTCTCAATCGTGGCCAGAGCCAACACCGCAAACGCCGACCAGGTAGACGACGGCACAGACCACAATGGGCCCACCGACAAAACAACCCGCATCATCGTCGGGGTTGTGGTGGGTGGTGTGGCGGCTATTGCGAGTAAGACCCCTCCATACCTCCGTCCTTATTTTACCTAGCCAGCCGCTCCCGTCCAACTTAATAAAAGAAAGAGCTTGTCAGAAGACTAACGGTTTGACTTGTGTGCAGTAACCGCAGGAATAATCTTCTTCTTCATGAAAAAGCGCAAGTGGGACCGGATCCGGGCATGCGAGGAACGCCTCATCGATTACCAGCTGGCCACGGGGTACTCGTCGAAGATGCAGTCGCGCTCTGTCACGCCGGAGGATTACCTGGGTATGATGGCGCAGTCGCCGCCGGCTACATCGACCACAGTTCCATCGACGGCGTATGTGTATGATCCGAGTACACCAACGAGATACAGCCACAGCCACAGCCACGGACACGGACAAGCAGACGAGCACGGACAAGGACAAGGAATCAGACCAAACTCCCGAGCCCGCGGGATGTCAGCACCAGCCTCAACAACATTGTCACTATCAACATCGAACGTATCGCCCGAAGCACCACCACCGGCATACCAGTCCCTTCACCCGCGGTACGACCCCTCGCGGTACTCGCAGATCAGCACGCGGTTCTCGTCCAGCTTTGAGATCCCGCGGTCGAGTACGGGGACGTTTGGGACTGCGAATATACCTGGGCCAGCGATTAGTGCGTCGTCGGTGTCGGCATTCTCGGGGGTGCAGAGTTATAACCCTGCCTCTGCCTCTGCCTCTGCGTCTGGGTTGGGGGTGGGGGCGCAGTATTCGGCGTATCAGTATCAGCCGGGGTCCGTTGCTTTGGGGTCGGGCGCGGGGTCGGGGTCGGCAGTGCCTACGACGGCCACGGGGACGGCGACGACTGTGTCGGCGGGATCGAATGGGACGTCGACGAGGGGATCCAGGTCTCAGTCTGAGTCTGGAGCACGGGGACCGCGTCGACCACGGCCGGTTCTATCCCGTCTTATCACGAATCTATGATTGATGGCGGGTGCGATAATCTCACATCGTCACTGGAGATATCGATCTCTCTCTCTTGCTATCTTGGGAAGGCTGTCTGAGCGAAATATTTTCTTACGTTAAAGCGGTTTGGCGTTTGGGTGGAAACTAATCTCGATTGTTTGGCGTCATGAGATGGATCTAGGGCAAGATATACCCTAAAACTTTGAGAGGGATATGCGATGACTAGTCCTAGATGGCAGGGTATCCTGATACTCTCCCGTATCCCCGATATCGGTTAATGACGGAGAAGTTAGGACTTAATGATAATGGACTATGCATTACCTTCAATACGTATATGAACAGTTATATCTCTGCGAGCGACCTCGAGCCTGAGCCAGCCGTCCCAGATATCTGGCATTGATGACGTTGGTAAGGAGCTATTCGTGCTAACATTCCACCTGCTCGATTTAGCACCTCTATGATAAACCTCCCCTTGGGTTCATCTTGCCTTCAATGTCTTCCAGCACCAAGGCTGGCGAGTCTTTGCTCCCCTCTTCGAACTTCTAACCATCCTCTTTTACCACCTTTAGATGAACCTCCATGAAGGCATTCTCTCCATTCATTTCTTGAGTTCAAGGGAATTATTCATGCTGCTCATTTGTGATGGTGATGATGATAATGGTGATGTATATGGATATGATGTACGTGGTGTTGCTGCACGCCCGCGTCTCTGCTAAGATAAGACTGTTGTGCACCAAATGAGGCCATGGCCTGCCGAATAGCCGCTCCCTCCACAGAGTCTGTTGGAATTGCCGCGATCGGAGTTTCATAGGCAGGGATAAGATTAGACGGCTGGTGTCGATCATTATCGGGCTGGAGATCCCGGCCCAGAGCCAAGTCCATATCCAGATCCAGGCCTAAATCCAAGGCAGAAAATGTATTGGACTGCCTAATTGGGCTCAGGGGGATCGGATTTGGCTCCTCCCATCTGACTTGATCGTGAAGATATGCCTGTAAGAAAGCGTCTGCCGCGGAGCCATGGCCTCTTTGTCGGCACAAATGTCTCATCAGTATTCCGATGGTGGAATGCGGATGCGGTATGCTGGGTTCGACTCCCAGAAACAGGGAACGAATCAGCACATCCAGGAAGTGTGGTGGGCGTCCCATCATCGGGATTTCCCACAGAGTCCAAATGCCCAGATGCAGGGACAGGACTTAGCGACGCGAGCCCTTCGAAAATCCGACCCGCAGACCTGCCCATGAGTGGAGATGAAGTATACAAGTCATTGAATTGCTTAGTCGAGTTGGAAACAGAGGCGGAGGTTGACGTCGGTGTATCCGTTGAAGATAGCGGCTCTGGCTCATGGGAATCGCTCTGCGGCTGCGAGGACGCCTCGCCCCCAGATCTGGCGCGTGAAACTCTTGCCAGCTTCCTCCATCTATTCCGACAAGTGAGCGGAGGGCGACCCGGCAACCCCGCTGCAATAACCGAACACTTGTTTCCCAGTTCAGGAACTTTGTCGGTTAGGTATCTGTCTTCAGAGGCCGACCAGTCTTCAAGGCGGTTCCGCACGGAGGGGTTGAGGATATCATTGTAACGCTTCGAACACTGGTCGTCTTTCCTGCCGGATATGAGCGCTGCCATACCGGTGTTAGTTGAGCCTCTCACGAAATTAGGAAGCAAGGGCTAACCAATTTCCTTCCAAGCAGGCCCTAGCCGCTGGTATGCATCAAGAAGAAGGGCATCCTCTTCTGAAGTCCAACGGCCTTTGCGGAGTGAAGGGTCAAGAGAGTGAAACCAGCGTTTGCGACAGTCCTGGCATGGTTTTAGCAGACTTTCGGTCTGGCCGATTATAGTAGAATAGACCTTGTTCGTCCGCCCCGGGAGATGTTTTGAAATCTCATGCCACCTGCTCTCGCGCCCTCTTTTATCTCCAAATCGGGTGACAAGCGAGGTGAGTTTGTCGTCCTCGGCTTGAGACCAGGTACGTCGAGGGGGCATCGGTGGATGGAACGAGTTGGAAAAGGATGCATGGTAGTCTAGGACTCGGTAGGTTTGCGCATGGATAAAGACAGTGGTTCTGGAGCAAAGTAAAGAAGAGGGAGTTTGTTTCTGGAATCGTGACTCGGCTCAAGGGTGTTGGAGTAAGTAGATGGCGGCCAATGGGGGAAGGCGCACCGCACCCACTGACTTATCTCCCAGTAGGTCGAGGGCCGAGTCAGCTCCATCTTCCCCGCATGGCTTATCTCTGCCTAGTTTGTGACCCTGTGAGTACTAAGTGGATATGGAAAATGCATTGATTCTGGCTAACTACAACAAGTTATCTAGATGGTTTACAAATTGCTTCTGCAGCACTCCCCTGCCGTTTTCTTCTGTTCGCTCGGGGCCTGGTACATGACACTCTTGTTATCGCTCTGGTTCGATCCAGGCACATCATTTGTCGGATTGAATAGTGCAAAGTTGTACGGCTTAAGATGCACCTGGACAATCTCAGCAGGCATCACGGGAAAATCCTCGGTGCGCGGGTTGTGCGTGAACCCGAAGGTATGCCAGATGACAATGTCCTCGTTGCGCACATTGTCGCGCTTTCCGGGCGTCTCATTTAGCCAGGACTTGATTCCGGTACCGCCGAGGGACTGGTTTGTGTAGTCGCCTGCAGGGAAGAGCTGGCGGTCTTTGTGCTTGGTGACCCAGATGGGGGCGGAGCAGAACTCGGAACGCCTGCTGTGGAAACTGCCTGGATGAGCGAGGAGAAGCTGGGATCTGATGGGCACAAGCTTGTACCCGATTGGAGTCAACGAGACCGGGTTCTGGACATTCTCGTTGAAGATCTTGAAGACCCGACCCTTGGCGACATTATCTTCGACAGGCCCAGCACGATCAAGCACTGTCTCCTGGGTGATGTAGCCCGTGCCCAGCGGGTTAAGGACATCATCCCACGGCATCGCGACTGAGTCGGTGGAGGCAAAACTATTCACGTAGCCGCCAACAGCTGGGTCGATGCGGATATTGAAGATATGCTGATGGTAAGGTGCCATGACGCCGTCGGCGACACGAGTACCCCAAGGGACTATGGCGTCCTTGTTGATTGGCTGTGTGGACAAGATTCCTGTGGCTCGAGTCTCGAATGTGATCTCGCCGGATTGATCAAAGTACCACATGAAGATATACTCATAGTTGGCAACGGTGATGATCGTCTGCAGGACTAGCTGGCGCTTCCGGACGACCGTGGCCTTGCCGGTGCGGTGGTTTGTATGCTTCCACTGGATGCCGTTGTCAATCTCATGGATACAGATGGCGTTGGGTCGTGGCGCTGGAGAGCCATCAGAGGCCACCACACAGCCGTCAATGTACTTGATCATGCCGAGACAATCGCAGCCTAGCTGCAGGTTGTTGGCTGTTACACCGGCGCCGACATTTCCCAAGTCAAAAGCTCCCTTGCGGTAGATGGGGTTCCGGGGATCGCCATAGGGCACAAATATTTCGGAGAGTGACAGCCGGTAGAAGGCGCTCTTGCCATCGAATGATAGATCGTGCAGGGTAAGGCCCTCGCGCCAGTTGAAACCGACACGGAAACGCCACTTCTCTCACTCGATAAGGTGACCGGTCACAATGAAAGACGCACCCTCCGGCTGGACGACCTGGTACGGCTTGAGGGTCGTTCGGGGTGGGTTCTTTTGCAGAGGGTGGTCGTACTCCGGCTCAATGGGATCTGTGCGGCGATGAGGGGCTTGCGAGCCTGCGGGGGTAGCGGTATGGTCGCTTCCCAGAGGTAAACGAATGATTCTCTTGACCTTCATAGCGCTGAGATCCACGGTGACCATGAAGTCTAGCGGGAAGCAGTAGTGGTTCGAGTCGGGGTCATTGTTCTTAGGGTTGCGCATGTACATGAAGACCTGGTTTGTCAGCCACCTGTTATCACGGCATTGGGAGAAGACCTACTTGAGTATGTCTGGTCTGCGTTTCTTCACCGTCAACGCCATGACCCCAGGGGTCAAGGACGACGGTGGTATCATCGATCTTCAGCCTTTTGATCTCTTCTTTGACCCTTGGATCCGCCATAACCACCTGAGCCGCCTCATTCATTTCAGCGCGATCGACAGGCCCGTGGAAGTCGCGAGGCATCTCGGCATGGTGGACGAACTGGTTGTTGGTAATGTCGACAATAGCTTCGAAGAGTCGCGGCGTTCGCCTGATGTACCAAATGAGAAAGATGCAGCGAGGAATGGCCGGGAGGGCTTCGCTTCTATGCTCGGCTTCGAGGTAATTGACCATGGCCGCTTTCGGAGGCTCTTCGAGGCCAGCTGCCTTGAAGTGCAGCTCGATGCCCTTGTAGGCGGCCTTCACAATGTTCGTGGCTCATTGAATCTCCTCCGCAGTTGCGGGGTCGAGGGGGTGGACGTGGGAGGCCTTGATGCTTCATACTGTCAAGGGAGACACTGCGTAGGTGAATGTTGAGGCTCTGGGTGAGCAGAAACTGATGGGTTGATATAGGAAGCGTTGCCAGGGGCCGAGTCAGAACCGAGTCGGGGGATGGCAGCTGTGTTGATGTGCTTGTCCATGTCTCCAACTGGGCGTGCTATCTCACTAGATTCTGTTGCCGTCACGTCCACTGCGAGATGGCCATCTAGCGAACACATCCATCAGGGAAGGGAGGAGTCATGAAGCCGACGATGGGGTCGAAACTATCGGCTTACCCTAGCGGCTTTTCCCTACAACGAAGGACTCACAGGCCTTCGCCCGTTTGTTGCGGCGTGCGAATAACCGATGATCAGTGTACCACTTTGCCGGGTATGACTTATCTTTGCGGAGGGAGCTGGATAGGACAGGGCCCAAAGCAAGATTACCTCAGTTCAGCTAGTTTGACTCGGCCCAACCACTAAGATGACTAGCCCTAATCTACCCCAAGCCAAAGCGCACGACAGCTTCCCTGGACTTTCCACGTTATTCGAAGCTATGGCCAAACTCTCTGATAACTCTGATCTCCAACACTTTAGCCGCCACCATCTTTCTCCATACAGTTGGCTCCAGTCAGACTGGATGAGCCGAGTCATACTTGGTGGTTCAAACGCCGACGCGACAATACCCGCGCCTCCCATTTGCCACGCATATTAAATTACCTTAACTATATCTTAAAAGGGTCGGAGAGGGCTGTGCCAACTCGGGTATCTCCACAATTGCATGACCGAAGTCGTCTGCTAACATGGCTCCCCAGCAAGATGCCGACTTCAAGCTCGCCACGGATGCAGAGCGCCAGGACGACGTAAAGTCAATCCAGGAAAGTTCCCAGGTCACTAATGGAGCCTCTGAAAATCTCAACCGCTCCCTGGCGCAGCGCCATTTGGTACGTTATGCACTCACTTGTAGCCCCGGATGACACCTATATTCTGACGAGTATAGACGATGATGGCCATCGGAGGTGTCATAGGGCCGGGTTATTTTATGGGCATGGGAACGGGGCTCTCGACTGCCGGGCCTGCCGGGCTGCTCATTTGCTTCGCGGTGCTAGGATGCCTTCTCTGGACGGTCATGCAGTCCTTAGGTGAATTGGCGTCATACATTGCAGCCTCGGGCTCGTTTACGCATTACAGCACGAGATTCATTGACCCAACATGGGGCTTTGCTCTCGGCTGGAATTACTTCTTCCTTTGGTGAGGGATTATAATGGCAGAGTACAGTACGTTTACCCATACGTGGAGTGATACCTTGGTGTCTGGTTGACGGGGACTGACTGGGGCTCTTCTGGTAGATAATCTCGGGCTTGTTTTGACGTACTAGGAGACTGACATGCCGCGTTGGGGATAAACATTAGTGTTTTGGTTTGTACAAGCTCCCTTTGACAATGGTACCCCAAGTGCTGACTAGACCAGGGCAATATTTATGTCTTTCGCCCTCCTCGGTGTCTGGGCCTTTGGCGAAGCCGAGTTCTGGCTTTCCCTAATCAAAGTCATTGCCATAGCAGCATTCTTCATCTGCGCAATCCTAATTTCCACAGGCGTTATCGGCGACCGCAGAATTGGGTTTAGCTACTACAAGGATCCTGACCCCTTTGCAACGCGTATCAAGGGTGTCTTTCAAATATTTGTCTTCGCAGCCCTCCAATACAGCGGAACCGAGATGATTGGCTTAACAGCAGGCGAGTCCGTCAACCCGGGTAGAGACATTCCGAAAGCTCTACGAAGCGTTATTTGGCGTATTCTGGTCATATTCATCGGCGGTATCTTCTTCCTGACCAACACGGTTGCCTCAAATGACCCGGATCTCTTAAGCCGCACGTCCAAGACGGCCAGCTCCCCCTTTGTGATTGCGTTTGTACGAGCTGGTACGGTAGCGGGAGCTGACGCCATCAATGCCATTATCCTTGTCTCCATCTTCTCGGCTGTCAACAGTGCCTTGTATGTTGGGTCTAGGACTCTTTTTGGGCTCGCGAGAGAAGGTGCTGCGCCGCGGATCTTCTTGTATACGATCCGCAATGGCGTGCCCATTGTTGCCCTACTGACATTCCATTTGGTGAGATTTACTTCCCTGCTGACCCTGTCCTCTTGTGCAGGCAAGGTGTATACATGGGTAACCTCGATGACCGGCGTCGCGACATTTATTACCTGTGCGTCTCTTCTCGCCTTCCCCCCTCCCTCCGATCATACGTGCCTACACCTACTGATTTCTCCTTCTAATCCAATCACAGGGTCCTCAATATGCTTCTGCCACATCCGATTCCGCAAAGCCCTCCGCTACCAGGACATACCAACCTCGACTCTCCCCTACAAAGCCGCCTTTTGGCCATTGGGCGCGTATATCGGGTTCGGAGTATCCGTCTTCTTCATACTCTTCCAGGGCTGGACGGCGTTTGCGCCATGGAACGTCGAGAATTTCTTCATGAACTATATTATTGTTCTTGTCTTTGGGCTCCTGTTTGGATCGTGGAAGGTGTGGCACAGGACGAAATGGGTTCAACTCGAGGACGCGGATCTGAGGAGTGGGAGGAGGGGGTGGTTGATGTGATCTGCTTTGCATTCCGTGACCCTCGTAGGGTTAATCTTATGTATTGGTATATATATAGCGCACCGTAGACCTCCAGGGTTAGATGTATGGTAACCCTGGGTCGCAATGCCGTTCTTACCTTATCTGCCTTTTTCTCAGTTGCTCTTTCCTTCCCAGATCACATAACTCATGGACTCCCTCCAATCTCCACCGTATAACTATCCTGCATCCGGGTTATTTTACCCCCGTGTTCAAGCAGCACAATTCCGAACTCCCTATCACACGGCCACTGCGAATTACTCATTCTCGACACTGGTCGAAAACTTGTTCCGAGCCGTGACTCGAGTAGGGCCTAGTCTCGCCTTCAAGTTCGACTTGCGGGTGCATCCTTCTGCATCTTCCACTTCCTGCATCCCAACACCATCTCAGCGCCATCGCGTCCCGCTTTTCTGTGATCTCTACTTGGTATTGTTGGCTCTAACTTACTCAAAGAGACAGGGTTGAGCCAAGTGGTCATCCCTGCTTGTGTTGTCCCTACTTCGTCAACAAGAGTTGTGCGAAGTCGTCTTGTCTGTGGTCTGTTGCTCCTGCCTACCTAGGTATCTCGTCTCCCGTGAAGAGACGAGCCAAGTGGCCGCCTTTGTTAGTTGCATAGTGACCATGGTCGAAACCACTTCTTCGCTCGCTGCAGCTGACTCCCACTCTCGCGACCACCCCGATCCATTTCCTGAATTCCGCGATGAAAAACGCCTTGAGCTCATTCAGGAGATAAAGAAAGCTGTTGAAACAGGGGAGACGGGAGGAACCATCCCTTTTTTTGTTGACCATGGACGGTATGCGTGTCTCTGGCTTGCAGATGTCAACTGCCTCGAGAACTTGACAGACTGGAATCCACACTGCTTTGCCTTGCCCCCCATGTGCATACCCTCTGGAACAACGCCAGATTTGGTCTGAAGTCACTAGGGTTAAAGGATAACGGACATGCCCTCGATGTTGAATCCCATGGGTTATCGATGCAGGTGGACACGAAGAGCTTTGTGCGAATCGGCGACGTACCTTCTTCCAGAACATGGAAACCAAAAAGGACATTGAGTCAGGCTATGTATTGAATCTGAGAACTCCGGACCCCCAGAGGTGGCCTCTCCCGTCCATGCAATTGTTAAGCATGCAGTGGACATTAAACCGGCTCTCTGCTTTGTCTGGGGCAGCCGAGGGGTATGACGACGACGTGGATTCCGACCAGGGTTCAGACGATTCAATGGATGAATACAGACAATATGGATACAGATAAACTCTTTGGGAGGTCGATGTGGAGGTGGACAGCTAGAGCCTCGCGCCTAGAGCCTCGCGCCCAGCATGGACTCTATGGAGGGCCTCTCCTAACTGGGCCTTGGTTAATCTTGCATTAACTGCTATTTTATTCTATTGATTTCCTCCATTCTGAATCATAAACCACGGACTTGCTCCAATCTCTACCGCATAGCTGTCCTGCATCCAGTCTATCCCACCCTGCTTCAGCAGCACAATATAGCCCTTCTTCCGGTGAAAGGATCCATCAGGCATCTTCTTCCCCCAAACGATCACAGTCTGCGTGGACCCCTGCATCGGCTGCACAAGCAAAAAATCAAGCCCGATCATCTCCGACAGGATCCAATTGTTCTGATACGTCCCTTTATAAAACTCCGTCCAGGGCTGGTCACTCGATTCAGACCGCTGCACAGCACTAGGCCGGTAGTCGTGATTCTGGATGATGTTCATCCAGGCAGAGACCTTGTGCAGAGGCAGGAACTTCCCCATCACCAATACCCTGCCTCCCTGCCAGACCAAGGGCGGGAGATTCTCGTTCCCAGCCCGAACTCGCAATGGCTGCTGTGGGCCTGAGCCCGTGAGATCTGGCGCCCAGCACCGATCGGACACGGTCGATGGGCTATCGCCGGCGAGGATATCAGCTGTGACAATTCCTGCTTCTACACAGTCCTGGATGACTTCTAGCAGCGAGCGTCCACGGTTCACTGTGACTTGGTCTCCACCTTCTACGGACGAAAGAAGAGCGTACACCCTGTCCTCCTCGTTCTCCGTGTCTCGTCCGCTAGATGCTTCCCAGGCTTGGACGAGCGTCAGCCGCCGCGGGTTGTGGTCTTCATCGTGGCTCCGAAATATCGATTTCTCGAGCGATCCAATATATGCCTGTCGCGGTCGCAGGCATCCGTCCCAGACGAGGATGTTGGGGTTCGTGACCACGGGGCTGGCTATCATTTTGCTTGAGATGCACATCAAGCGCGGTCTATTGACAGTCTCATACTTGAGAAGTCCACTTAGGGCATCGAGTACTGTCCCGTCGAGAATTTGCTCGCGCGTACACAGTACGCATTGTCTTGCGACCCATGCCTCTTGGAACGTCCAGACTCGTTTCAGCCATCGGCAGGACGCAAACTCTTTCAGGACATTCCTGGATGCATTGAGTGCTGCGTCCACTTGTATCAGCTGGTTAGCCGAGACGACATCGAACCTCGCCAGGCTCGTCACGTCAGGCAGGAGCACCAGCACCTGCGTCGCGTCCTTATAGTACGCCCTCATCCGCTTAATCTCTGCATTCTTCTCTTTCTTGTTTCCTTGATCAATGCAAAACTGGTCGATCCAAATATACTCATACCCTAGCTCCATTGCGCGGGACGTTGCGAGCTCCAGCAGTTCGTCTTTGCTGAGCTGGCTCCAGGTATACGAGATCGCGGCGTATCGTTTGCTCTCAAGCCCGTCGGTCCGCACTACGTCTTGTGTAGGAACGTGTATCAACCTTAAGGGATTGACTGCGCTGGCGTCGCGCTTGCTTTCCCGTGCGAACTTCATCACTGAGCCGTGGACTCGCGGTGCCGCTGTTGTTACTGCAGGCGGCAGTACCTTTGCCCGTTCTTTCGACTCCCGGAGGTTCTTGTAGTTTCGCCAGGCGTCTTGTATTCCGCCCCAGTTTGCTGGCTTGGGGTGTTGACGCTGCGGGGCTTCCTGGGTTATCTCGCGTGTCCACCATATTATGGTATCTGGTAGCAGGATGCTGCAGCTTGGATTTGAGGCTCCGCATGTGTTCGCGATATGGACTGTCTCCTTCTCGGCGAGGCTGGAGAGGATGTCAATGGTGGCTTCCACGCTTTGTGGGCCATGGTCAGTCCAGAGCGTCTCGTTTTCCGTGTAGCTCACGGCAACCGGCAGCAATGCGTCCTTCTCACACCCCAGGTTGCCATCAAAATGATCACCGTCATAAACCTGCACCATCCCACCAACCTGGCAGAATGGAGCGGCACACATTTGAGGTTCAGTCTTTTCATCAGCGAGTTGCAGCTTTGCAGGCCCAGACCCGGCTCGACACGCCTCGCAAAGCGCAATGAAGATCTCAGCCAGTTGGCACTGCTGCGCTGGGACGATCAGGAGGTCGCCGTGCACTAGCATACTCGTGCTCCATTCCGTGCCATTGCTAGCACGTAGAAGAATACGGAGCGTATTGTCTGCGAGGTTGAATGTCCCACTCGCGATATCCGCGAAAACAGCTTCGTCGATGGTGTGCTTCACGACCTTTAGTGGAGGAGAATGCAGGGAGTGGACTTCTTTAGTCCCAGAGGTATCAAGAACCACGACCTCGAATTGCGTGCACGCTTCCTTCCCGACGCCAAGTTGGATATTCCATCCTGTCACGTTGCGCTTCCTGGGAGCTGAGGAGGTTTTCAGGCCGAGGTCGAACTTCATAATAGCGGTCTCTGTGGTCCGTCAGTTTGTGCATGTCAAGATCAGTCGCTACCAGCCGGCCCGGGGCCTTCCATAACCTTTCGGGTCGAGTTTTACCCAGAACCAGAAACACAAAAGTGAAAGGACCTCGCGTAGCCTATATTGGGTTGGGTAATCGTCTCACCAAAAGAATGACTGGCCCGGATTCCTCTACTTGAAAGCACGACCAGACATGGTGTTTTGGCTATAAATGTCATGCACATGATAAGTAGTGCTCTGTATCTTCTTACCGTTGCAGGGTTCAGCTTATGTTGAGCCCTTGGGGGCCGAATCCGAATCCCCCTCATTCGCCCAGCCACTACCTTTCTACTACTCCGTGTTGTAGGGGCGGGGCCCGAGCCCCTACGCCGCACATGGTACCATATACGCGGTGCATGCACACTACTCGAGTCTACTGCCAGGGTTAAGCAGAAGGGGAGGTATGCGAGTAGCATTGCGATCAATATCCTCTCCAACCCTAAAATGGGCTATACCGATAGTGCCCTCAACCACCATCTGGGCCCTGCATCACCGACTCCCGACATCGCACAACCATCCAGCAATTGGCGTTCATCATAGGCAAGCATCACTCTCAGGCCCGTAGTGGCGGGGAGCAGCAAAACAGCCGTCCCGTCATAGCAGGGGCGCAAACCAAACACTCATCCACGACCGAGGATGATATTGTAAATGGTAATCAATCCCGCTCGAGTGTCCAGCCATTCTCCAAAGAGCTCACCGAAATTGCAGTGGACTTGGTAGTTGGGGGCCGGGCACAGGAAGAAGAGTGTGCGATCGCCCTGGTCGACCGAGGTGAGAGTTGTATCGGGATGGATCTTCTGGAGACGCCCCGTGATGTCGGATACGACTGAGTCCTCGATGGGGGTTTTGGGCACGGTGAGCTGAATGTGGATCTGGTCTTTCTCTTTTTCTGAGAGTCTTGGTTCTGAAGTTATTATTTATCGTCGGCGCAGGCACAGCGCGAACGTTTGTTTGTTGTCTTTTGTCGCGAGGTCCTCCCGACTTTGCGATTTCATCTAGATATCTCAGTCCAAACAAAGGCAGATATCCATGCTTTAAAGCTGGGTGCCAACATTCTCGGGTCATTTGAACGTCAGTGGCGGTGCGTTTCTTTGTTCGAAATCTCGGAATGCTTGTGCTTAGATATAGGTAGTAGAGCACGGTGCGCCTGGCGGCCTCATGGCTTCTTGGACCCTGTCTGACTAGTAGATTTGCCTCTTCTAAAATGTGGGGTGGTGCACAGGCAGGTATTAACTCTATGTACGGTTCCACTTCACTGAGCAAGTCTTGCCCCGGTACCTAGGTAGAAGCGGGGATTCTATACTGAGCACCAAGATGAGGAGCCGTCTTGCTCGGCGATATGTCCACAGTTTGGTGTTAGGGCAACGGTTGTCTGGTTTGCTAATGCCTCATAACCAGCCGGGTCATGGTTGGTCCACGTGTCTCGCCAGTTCTTTCGGCCTCCTAGATTGGAGGGTATGGCAAACCTGAGGCTCTTGGGCAATTATACGGCGAATAGAATCTGACCTCGCTGCCCAGCCATTACACAACATATCATGTAAGCATCATTCGCTGTACTGCCCGCCAGCGAGCTTACTGTGGCAAGGGAGTGGTAGTACAGAGTTTCAATATTGATAGCATTATTGATTGCTTTCTGCAACCCCATGCTGGCCTCGTATCATGCAGGATTACCTGAGGTAAACCTGGCATTAGCGAGGCTCGCAGTGCCAAGCAGTCCCATACTCGTCACGATGGGAATGCAGAATGTATGGAGTATCCAAGAATTAGACCACAGTTGGGTGAGGCTGAAATGGGTTGGAGGTGCAACCTTCTGGCTTGGAGCACGGAGGAGAGGGGAAGCTCCGGCCGACAAGCTTCTGGGTGTGATTGAGCTTAAAGATCCTGATAGCATCGCTGTCAATCATACTTGATCCTCCTAGACCTCAACAGGACAGCCTCGCCTCAGTCAGATAGAATGCAGTGCTCCTCCTTGACATGCAATGTCTTGAAACACTTGGGGAAGGAGAGGCTCAGCGACCTAGGAGACAGGGCGTAGGTATAGGTCGTGGCTGAAACTGCAATTTGCCTTGTGTAGGGCTTGGGCGTTTGGACGCTCTTGTATAATAGGTTGAACAGCCGGTTTCTGCTCTCGAAGAAATTCATCAGTCCTCGATCTGGTGGTTCGGGTTGGGCCATGGTTCGAACCTCTGTAGCACAGAAGGGTAGAGCTCATATTGGGTCAGCCGGTGTCGAAGAATGTCATAATGGATCTTCGGAAGGCTGGCATATGCTAGACTAGGATAGAGTAGCTCGGTCTTGACAAAAGCCAAGTTCCGGAAGAAGAATAAGAGACAGATTTCTGGTCATAGAAGGAAGAGGGAGCACTAATCCTGGATTTCTCATAGGCTGAAGGACGGTCAATTTCTGACGTGCTCCCAATGGCGCCAGGAAAAATCCGTCTAAGAGAGTTGCCTTAGAGTAAAGATGGCCGACACCAGTGAGACGGATTGGATGGGGAGAGATACCAATCCCTGTGTCATCTCCTCGCGCAGCCCAAGTATCATATGTCTAGAGCCGGTGCATAACATTCATGATCATAGGAAATTCCTCGGGTTTTGCTGGAGCAAATTCATAGGAATCAACCTGGAATCTGAGAGGAAGTACCTCAATCCGGGTACCGTAGTGAGGCTAGGGCTACCATAGCCCCTGGTCCTTCCCATGAGCGCCCTGATCCGGGTAGCACCCTGGGGTAATTCACCAGACGTTTTGCATTCGTGGCAAAGACCTGGCCCGACCGGGTCTCGAGGTGACCCTGGGTCAGAATTTCGCCGCACGAGTAAATAAGGGTGATCCCGTCCCGTCCTTTGCGCTCGAGTCGTGTGGTCGTCACCCCGGAATCTTTCGGGCGGGGATTGGTGTTGCCATGCTCGCAAGGGGTTAGATTGAGACTGTGCTACCTGACATATCCGGCCACGCGCATTTAAGGCCCAGAACGTAATTCGTATGGGTATTCTCCACGGCCACGACTTGTACGTTCCTGATTGAAAGATATCAGGAGATCATCACAGTTCGGACCGTCGAGAACGGGATTTAGTACTCCGTAGAGCGCTTAGGGGAAGGAATAATGGCCAACACCGAATCATGGCCAAGGACTAGTCTCTGTTGCTTGAGGGAAAATTCAAGAATTGGCGTGTCTAGGCTCTTTGCACAAGCTCTGGCGGGTATGCAGGGAGTTGGAGATGTGTGATTCAACGGAAACCCTGGACGCGGCTCACGCCATCAGAAGGTGTCGCGACTCTCCAAGCACAGATTGGGTATCTAAAGCGAGATGTAATTACCGCTGAAGCGGCGTAATTACTCCAACTGCAAGACCATCCCCCGTAAGACACTTCGTAGTCGGTTAGATAGCGGCCGGTGGGTCAAGATGTTCGTTGAGTCTCGGTTGATGGTGTGACTGACAGACAGTAGTGGCAGAGGGAGATCGGCAGTCCGTGCCCAATTCAAGACCCGGTTTAGCGAGATCAGAGCTTGCCTGGAAAGGGAACGAGCTCAGTCAGGCCACTTCAAAACTCCGACCAAGCCTCACAAGAATATCTAAGCATTATGGCTTGCCTAGTCCCTCCTGACTCTGTTGTCATGAAGAGTCGTTCCTGGAAATTACTCTGCCCTGACAGACTGGAGGATTCAAGACGAATACGAAGAGCATTTGCCATATTGGCGATCATCCGCTGCTTGTTCTTCCAGCGGCCGCCTGCCCTCCACTCAGGGAGCCGCCTCGGTGTTAGTTTGGGGCTCTCCCAACACTTTGCCTGGTTTCTGACTGGCGGCTGATCCTGGTCAAGACCTCGTCAACTTTCCATTTAGACCCCGGCAAATCCATCAGACCCTGGTCAGACTCATCTCCAGCAGCCCCGGTCACCCCTCATGGCCTCGTTGCTAGGTTGCATCGCTCTGCTTCCCCCTCCAACCCCTGCTCAGACATTGCGGCGAAGCGCTGTGCCAAGCAGACCGTCAGCCGGTCTGCAGCTGCTCGACCAGTATGATTGACGTCTTCTCAAGCATCTTGACTGCGCCGCAACTTCAGTTACCCCTCTTTTTGCGCCGAGGAGGCCATCGCAGGTTGAACGGCGGTGTCTGCCTACCAACTCACCTTCTGGATCTGACGTGATGTTCAATTTTACCGCTCGTCGTGGCGCTTTCATTCCGCCGCGATGCCCAAAGTTTGCGTATTCTCCCGGGTGATCACCGGGGGCGCTGCACTCGTCTCCAAGAGGTGCTGATTTCAAATCCTCCCGTCGGGGAAACACAAGGAGGGGGGGGCTCAACCAGACTGTCGGGCCCGGTACGCGTCTCCCGCGCCATCATCAGATCATCGTCCCAAGAATGTCCGGCCGCCTCTGCCTGTTCAAGCTGTCGTCGCGGAGATCTCAATGCGGGCCTGTCATCCTTTCCGTCGACACGGATTCATTTGTTGCTCTTGCGGTTCCCTCTGGGTTATGCTTCGATAGAAGCATCATCCCATGCAGAGGGTCAGCCTCGCGGCATTGTTCTACTTTGGCTTCCCTTTCAAGCCGGTTTTGGCCCGCCGCACAGGGGCTGTCAACAGTTGAGGACAGAATTGTACATGACTGTGTGGTGAAGGTGCATGTGGCCCCTGTTTTGCCCCTGTCTTTACCTAACATGTTTCGCAACCCTTTTCAGCCCACATAGACCCTCATACTCCAGGGCACTCATGTTGACTGAATCTTCGCCTTTTGCAGGCCTCCATTACATGAAGAATCCGCTCAAAATCATGACGGCCATCATGCATAGAATTCGCAGAAAGCGCAAAATTTCGTCGGAGCTCGATTCGCGATGGGGTGATATGGCCATTTCCTCGCCCAACGAGGGCTCTTGGAGCCAGTATGGAGCCTCACCAAAGACCAGCCCAGTGTCTGCTGCCTCGTTCGATCACGACCATGGACCTCGACCGGTAGAACCCCCCGAGCCGTATACATTCAACGGGATCAAGGCGGGCGTCGCAAACGATGTGCCAGTCAACTCATTAAACATGCCTACGGGCTATTATGATGCGAAACTACAACGGCAAAAGACCAAGAGCCGGGCTCCCAAGGTGCAGCCTGTCCAGCCGAAGCCTATTACTCTACCGAAATCATGGGAGGAGAAGAAATTTGGGGACAGTTCGGCGGATGAAGCTGGAGACAACGTCTCTTCCCTTGGGTCTCCGCGAAAGCGAGGCACAGATGACGCCAACTCTCGTGGATCAAAATCACCTCCATTATCAGTCACCTCCCGGATGCGGCGATATAGCGGCCAGAGCACCGCGACGGATCCTATCTTCTCGGTGCCTGGAACGGCAAGTTCGCAGCGAACTAGTTTCAGCGCCGATGATCCGCGACTCGCACGGCATCCACCGCTGCCACTGCCAGCGCAGCCTGATAAGAAACCTCCCCAAGGACCTAAAGTCCGTGACGGGGAGCCGAACACTGCGTCGCAAGAACTAGTCCCCTCTTACGACGACCTGTATGGCTAAGCAGAATTTTCCTTTGTACGTTGAGATTTGCTTTTCTCTGTGTTTGAGAACGCTACCGAGTCATGAACCTACCCGATGTTGGACGAACTCCACGTTGTTAGTGCCGCACTCTGCTTTTTTTTTTGTGTTCTTTTACCTCTTTTGTTCATGGTCTCCTTAGCCACCAGCGAAGATACAACCTGCATTGTGGCGTTTTGTTTATTGGGTGGTTGTCTGTGATGTAATTCGGACTTGGTGGGTGATACAAACCCGGGGCGGGGCCCAGATGAGACGGAGACGGAGACGGAGATTGGAGAAGGTGGAGGGCCAGTTCGGACCAACATTCAAGCAAATGAACCCTGTCTTTAATTTATAAATCTTGCTTATTATCGCTGCTCCACTCCTATGCGATAAATCCACTTTCCCCGACTTCCGTGACGACCTCGGGAGGATCTTCTTCTATTATTGCTGACAGTAGCCACCAAATCCTATACTTTGCCTGCTTTCCAATCGTTCAACCGACACTTTGAATATGCTCTCAAGGTCAAAATCCTTTAGCCGACCGCATCGAAATTCGAACCTCTCTCCGCCTCTGCCTCGTCACAGACTACTGTACGAGGGAATCTAGCGCTATCCAATCACGGTGCCGAAGCGCGCATAAGCCCGCCCTCTGCATCTCTTGTCACATCACATCCCCCGCCCACGCCTGCGTCCAACCCAATCCCCCCATTCCTCCCATCAATCACCTCGTCACACTCGACCCCAATCATCCTCTGCGCTCCCCTGCCGATGTCTCGAATTCCTGATTAGCTGCTGGCCGGATGTCTGGCCCGGTGAGGGGCCAGATGGCTGCACTAACGCTCACGCAACTCTTGTTTATGCCCCCCAGCGTTCATCTGTGATCGCACGACGGCCACTGACCGGTCGAGTCTTGACTGAGCTTGAGCCGATCGCACCACCCGGCCTTTTTCCCAATTCTTTTCTTGCCAGGGGATCCCGGGAAGAGGATATCTTGGTGTTCGAGTTCGAGATGTCGGTTGGGCGCTGATCGATTCGTGCGACTTTAGCCTGCTTTTCCTGGTTCTGGGTTTACTTGGACTTAAGAATCTGGGTTTGCCTTTGCCTAGTATCGTCTTTTGAGTTTGGTCAATCTACGACGCTGTTGCAGTGCTCTTTCGCTCGCTTATTATACTTTTCCTTCTCTGGGAGGAGGGCGGTTTCGATGACAGAGAGGTTTGCCGTCGCTTGTGCGTTTTCTCTGGATATTGGATTTGCTGTGCTTTGAGTATTGCTGTGCCTGACAGCTCACAATGGTTTTGTCGGTTGGGACTGGGTCCGCCTCGAGATGGGCGGTCTTCGGTCTCATCGGGCTTGCCTCTGGGCTGCGAACGACGCCAGGCTCGCCGTGTGCGAGTTCTTGCAGCCCAACAAACGATACACTGCCGTCAGAGATTGTCTGTCTCGATAGTGAGTATAACAGTACCGAAGCAGGCAGGAAGTTTGAAGATTGCATTGCATGTCAGCTGCAAAGCGACTTTATGGACGACGCGTCAAAAGAGTCGGACGTTGAATGGGGTCTCTGTATGTGCTCTTTCCTTCCCTGGAGTCAACGGTAATGGGAGCTAACAGTGGCAGTCAACCTTCGCTTCGCCTTCTCATCGTGCGTCTTTGGCTACCCGGAAAAAGTGTCCGACATCTCCAACTCGTGCCCAGTGGCATGCGAGGACCTGGAACCAGCAGTCGAATTCGATTTAGACAACCCCTCTGGCGAGAACATCGAGACATGGTGCGAGACGGGCTCGTTTGCCGACAACGAGATCACCGACTGTAACAAGTGCTACAATCTGACGTCGGACGAGAGCCATCCTCAAGTATACCTGGCGAACTGTATGTCACGCGTCCCTGTCACCTTACCTCACTAACCAATGCAGTCCTCGAGTCCCTCCGCTACAACTGCCACTTCCAAACACCCACCGAACAAGAATTCCCCATCACCCCAAGCCGCATCTTCTCCGAGTCCCTCCTCCCTTCCTCCTCAGCCGACCTCATCTCCGGCGACGGCGACGGCGGCAACTCCAACCTCGCCCTCATTATCGCAATGCCGATTCTCGGCTTCGTGATCCTTCTCTGCATCTTCGCATTAGGATGCTTCTTCTTCATCCGCTCCCGCCGCAAGAAGGCCCGTCGTCTGCGCCAGCCAGCACACCTCCACGCCCGTTGGAACGACACGGGTATCAGCACACCGCAATGGGCCATGGAGTACCCCGCGCAGGCGCAGGGTATGTACGGGCCAGGCATATACTCGCCAGAGTCACAGCAGCATCCTCAGTATGCGCAATCGCCAGGCTTTGGCTTCGGCTTCGGCTTCGTCGATAATGACGGGCGCGGGCAGGAGGTCGGATACTCGAAGGCTGTTGAGCCGGTTATCGCATCGCCGTCGACTGCGTATTCGCCGGAGGAGAAGGGGCCGCAGTCGCATGTGCAGTCGTATCCGCAGCCTTATCCCCAGCAGTTTGAGCAGCAGATGTATTTCCCGCCGCCGCCAGGTAATGGGAAGGGGAGGCAGGAGTGATCGTCTCTCTTCGTGTTGCCTTGTGTTGTTGAGCCCTTAACCTGTCCCAGTCAGGTTTGCCTGTCTTCCTTGTTGCATATGTGCGTTGTGAGACCAGCGTCCGGTTGCATTCATCCCCATGTGACCCTCCCCCGTCATTTCTTGTTATACCCCCACGAACCCTCATCGACTCTCACGTATATCATATCATGCCATGCCTGTTGCACTGTTGAACGTTGAATGTACGTTGAATAGATACCCTGGAACGAAGACTAATTAGTTAATACGAAACGCTTGGACCATATCGCACGCTTTGCAAAGTAAAAAGAAATCCTAGCAGGAATCTGCTCAGGCCCGGCAACAGGAAAAATGGGGAGCAGACTATATATTCCCAGAATCGCTGGCGCCTGGGCAGGCTGGCAGACTACGCGCCGGCTCGTTTCAGGCTACTGCACCAACAGCCCAAGGCCAAGAGGATATATTTAGCATATTCACCTCCCAAGACGCGCGACCAAGAGACTTCTTTCTATAAATATCGTTGTATAGATGAAAATTTCATGGCGAGCGGAATAGGTAGCTGGTGACACTGTTGGACTTGGAACCTAGGGTACGGAGGGGCGTGGGTGGTGCGTGCGTGCGGAGATCGAGACCTCAGCTCCGGAGCTGTTTTCAACTTTCTCCCCTCACCTCTCTCACTTCGCGAGCAGCTCAATCGACCGCTCCGACCTAAGACGAGCTCTTCTCAGCTCATACACTATCTACGTGCACCTACCTTCTCCTAAGCCAGAAAAGAGCCAAGAAGAACCATCAATCCAAAATGACAACCCCCTCCCCGGACCAAATCAAAACGCTGGAGCAATCCCGCCAACGCCTAATCCAACTCACACACTCGCTGGGCTCCCTAATCACAAGTCTAAACCAATCTGACCCGTTACCATCATGGTATACCACATCTCTCTCTTTATCCCCTCTTCCCTTCTTTCTCTCCCTCCGTAGCTCACAATCCAAAGCTAACGATTCTTTGCGGCGGACAGGCCTTCCCTCCAAACCCAAGCCAGCATCATCTCAAATAACCTCCAAAGCATCTCCACCCACCTCTCAGAGAACCACGAGCTCCTTCGAAGCATCTCCGCCCTCCCCGCCCCAGAATTCCCTACAAAGACGCACGGGAATACACTGGAACAACTCCTGCGCACGAAACTCGACCCACGGGTTGAAGACTGGGTATCTCGCGGCCGAAAAGCCGATAACGCCGCTACGCAGAATGCGGCGTCTTCAAGTAGTACTGGTACTGGCGGGATGTTCGCGACGCTGCCCTCGGCTACGGCGGGTGGACTGGGGGCTGGGGTTACGGGGGCTGGGGCGGGCGGGCTGAGCGAGGGGGATCTTGCGGCGTTGTGGGAGTGGGCCCCTGTTGAGGCGAATGCGGAGGCGAGGAAGAGGACTTGGGGTGGGAATTTTACGTTGGAGGAGAGGGAGAGGGGGATTGAGAGGGTTGTTGCGGAATTGGGGTTGAGGAGGGTTTTGGAGGATGATGAGGAGAGCGAGGAAGAGGATGAGGAGATGGATCTTGATTTTGGTGGAAAGGCCGAGGGTGCCAGTGAGAATGCGGGTGCTGTGGCTGGGGAGCAGGTTTCGCCTGTGGTGCCGATGAACGATATCCTACGGTACATGACTACGGGTATACTGCCGGCGGTGCGGTAAGATGCAAAAATATGGAAAGCGTTTGATATTAGTATCTATTATATGCGCATCCGGATTTCGAAATGTTATGACAACAAAAAAAAAAAAAAAAAAGCAGAATCAACCATCTTGAACGATCTAACCGCGTCGACGGGTTGTGGGCGTCCTGCCCGATGGCTTCGGGGAGGGCGATGCCGCCGAAGAGGAGGCCGAAGACGGGATGGGAGAATAAACCTGGGCTGGGCGGCCAGGCCTGTTCGCTCTTTGTTCCTTCTTCTCAGTCTTCGTAGGGCTGTTCCAGTAGTACAGCATCTGGGTCGCGAGGACGAGGTTCAGGGTAAAACCGGCGAGGAATCCGTACAGAATGAGCTTGTCGTCGACCTCCTGGAGAGTGGTGAAGATACGGGACAAGGAGCCTGCGAGGTAGTTGAACACCTACTAACATTAGCATACTTTCGAGGGTCTCGGATCAAGCTTGTCATACCGCGAAAGCACTAAGCTGTCCAGTTCCGCCTTCTTGCCAGATAGTGAGAATCTGGGGCACTTTGCTGGCGACGCCCAGAGCTCCTGCGCCAGCCTGAAGGTAGGCCATGGTTTGCGCATCAATGATAGTCGTATCAACCAGCAGGGTGTAAATGCTCGCTGCCACGACAGCAACGAAGGCAGCCGCAGCCGCGGATCGACCGGCATATGTCAAGACTAACACCCCCACCAAAACATCCTGCGCGGCAATAAATGCGGACTCGCCATAGGTGCTGAATGGGAACTGGTTGCGTACTCCGTAGGACAGCGTGATGAGCAAGCTAGCGGTTTCAAGCGCGTACGACACAAAGGACACGCCGGCAGAGGAACCGGATCGGATGAGCTTGAGAATCTGGGGAACCTTGACGATTCCACTGGCGCCGACAATACCGATTCCGAGGGCCTTCGAGATCGCGAGAGATGTACATTCGGGGTTCTCCGCAAGGTCAAGGTTGACAACAAGCGTGTCGTGGCAGTTCGATCCGATCAGAGAGACAATCGCATCGTGGACAGGTTGCGGGACCGACGCGACGACGGGGCGAAGGTAGGGCTGAAGAGGATCGACGAGAGTCTTTTGAAGGGCATCCATGACGGCGGCAGACGATGAGCTAGAGCTCTAAAGGAGTTTGCCTCTGGAGCTAAAAGTTTGGAGGAGGGGAAGCTGACAACACAAGAAAAAGCGTGGTACGATGACCATCTGCGGGTTCTTAGTGGCTCCTTCCGAAAATAGCTGCGCTTCTGGTCTCTCCCGCCAAGCCGACCATTTTCTCCCGCGCCGTCTCTGGCTTGATATCAACAACGGACCTCAACAGTGCATTCCACTGTCAATCGCAGGCGCTCATCTGCCGTCATGATCCTCCGGTCCTCTTTGCGGAGGCTAGGAGCGGCTCGAGGGTCGTCTTTGTGCTCCCAATACCTCCATAGCAATCGTCCGATACTCCCCGCAGTCAACAAACTCTCCATCATCTCGCGATTGCAATCCACCGTTACTGGACAGTCACCGTCAACGCCTCTGAACAAGACGTACTTCTCCTCGCATAAGGGCGAGACAAACCTGCCTCCGCAACCAGCGCTGTTTACCTCACTTTCGCCCAACAACTCCCCAAGCCAGCCGACCCGCGAGCCCTCGATTTCTAGCACCGCACCGGAGCGAGCGGAGCTGCCTCATCGCCGACGAAAGCGCTTAAAGGAAGCGGCGGCACAGAACAATGGCTCCGAACCGGTAATACCACCAGATGCGTCCGCGCAATTGTCGAATTTCTCGTCGACTCTCCCCAAAACCTCGCTGCGCCGCCAGCTGGCCGCTTTCTTTGCTCTCACGAAACCCCGTCTCTCATTCTTGGTCTTGCTCTCGACGACTTCGGCATATGGAATATACCCGGTGACATCTATTCTCGCGCTCGACCCTACAATCGCTCCGCTTCCTACACTTTCTACCTCTACCTTGACGTTCCTCTACTTGACTACCGGGACATTCCTCTCCGCCTGCAGCGCCAATACATTGAACATGATCTTCGAACCCAAGTACGACGCTCAAATGTCGCGAACGCGTAACCGGCCTCTTGTGCGTGGTCTTGTCACCCGACGAGCTGCCGTTCTCTTCGCCATCGCAACGGCCGCCGTAGGGCTGGGTCTGCTATACATTGGAACGAACGCCACAGTAACCGGACTGTCGGCCGCTAATATTGCGCTCTATGCGTTTGTCTACACGCCATTGAAGCGAATGCATGTGATCAATACTTGGGTTGGTGCGGTGGTGGGTGGTATCCCTCCGATGATGGGTTGGGTCGCCGCAGCCGGACAAGCAGCAACGACTGGACATGACACATGGCGGGACATGCTCTTCGGCGAGAATAGTCTAGGAGGGTGGCTTCTTGGAGGTATCCTCTTTGCTTGGCAATTTCCTCATTTCAACGCCCTATCCCACACTATTCGCGAGGAATACAAAGGAGCCGGGTACAAGATGCTTTGCTGGACTAACCCCGCCCGCAACGCTCGTGTTGCCCTGCGCTACTCAATTCTCATGTTTCCTCTATCGATTGGCCTTTGGTGGACAGGCATCGTAGGACATGGCTTCTTGGTTAGCAGCACAGTTGCGAACGGTTGGCTGACGAAAGAGGCTTATGGGTTCTGGAAGCACCAAGGTGCTAATGGTACTGCTCGAGGCTTGTTCTGGGCCAGTATCTGGCAGCTACCTATCCTTCTTGTTGGCGCACTAGTTACGAAGAAGGGCCTCTGGGACGGCGTTTGGGGAGGTATCTTCGGCCAGCCGGTTGAGGATGACGATGACGATTATGTATACTACGAGGAGGTCTCTGGAAAGGCCATCGAACAGAGCCCTGCCAGCCGGTCGAGTCCTGTTGCTTGATCAGGTTCAGTCCTGGCCTCACTTCTCTTCTCAGCCTGTATTACATTGTTTTGGTAAGGGATGGCGTTTTGCATAGGGTATGGTGTGTTTTTGTTCTTGATCTGACTAGATGTACATATATATGTTGCTGAATACGACAGTCCAAGTACTGGGCTTATTTATCTGCTATTTGCCCACGGCTAAGGTTGCATGAAAGTATAAACATTCTCTTAGGGATGTCAACGAATTGATCAATGTGGCACCAAAAAATAGCACGCAGACAGCACAATCTCAAGCAAAGTTTGTTCAGACCAATAACACCTCATTTATACAAATTAGCATGATCGACGATCAACCATTCACCTCTTTCGTTTGGCTACGACGACCAAGAGCTCTTCCAGCTTATCCTGCATGCTCTCTATCAGCATAAAAGGCCGCCCATCGTGTTGCGTCCCCTCCATCTCTACCCGGCGCAATGCAGCGCGGCCTTACTTGGAACGAAAAGTTCCTCTATGCGATAGTCTCTTCTTCATTGCTGTGCCGGACTTGCTCCCGCTTACCATGGCGCTAGGAAATGCGTGGGTCTGGAGGGATGACGTTCTTCATAGATATATTCAGTCGGTTATAAGGCCTCTGCCTGTATGCACAGTTTAGGCATATCCACACCCCGACCCCCTCAACCAAAGTCCTCTCAGCCAAGTCTACCCTCCCACCTCATGATAGCCCAAGCTAACAAGAAACAAAGTTATTCCCACTCGCCCCGGTATGCGTAATAACACCCGCAATCTGGCCGTCCTCGTTGAACACCACGCGGTCCGCACCGGGCGAGCCCCCGTTATAGATACTGCCCGAGCTCATAATGGGAAATTCGTAGTACGTTGGGGAAACGCTGAAGTCGAAGCCCTCGTAGTTGTTGTACACGTGCGGGTAGTCGTTTACGTCGGACCCGGACTGCTCGAGGCTGTAGCCGCGGTTTGCGGCTGCCGATACCGCGGACGAGCTGTAGCAGACGCTGCCGCAGGTGTAGGCGCAGGCGCGGGTTTCGAAGTCTGTTGGGAGCGCGAGGGAGAGGGAGGTGGAGAGGAGGAGGGTTAGGAGAGTCTGGGGGGTTTGTTAGTTTGGTGTGGGAGGGCATGTATGAAAGGGATAGGGAGGGGGAAGGACCTTGACTTGTAACATCTCGGCTGCGACGGGCTTGTCTGCTTGAGCTGGGCTGAGCTGGGCTGACCTGGGCCTTGTATAGAGGAGACGGGACGGGTGGTGAGGGAGGTGGTGCGCTTGATCTCTACATAGACAGCGGGATAGACTGCTACTTATACCCCCAACCAGACCTCCCAAAATCAGACCTCCCTAAGTCGACCGGCCAGCTGCCCAGCTCAGTATCAACTGCACTATCACCGATCGGCCTCCTCCGATCCATCAACACCATCGCAAGTGCAAGTAGCCAACCCCGAGGTTACATCGCAGCAAGTATAAAAGGAGGTCTTGGCACGTGTGCAATGCGCCAAAACGAATGGTTCACATGGGCCTGATCGACATAAGAGTTGCCCTAACAATGCGCCCTGAGGAATTGGCAGGAAGAAAGGGCCAGGGGGTTGGCCAATCACACTCTGTCAGCAGGACATGCAGATTACAGCCCGATAGGGAGTGGCCGTGGTCCTGCAGATCGTTGTTTGGATCTATGGACGAGCGCTTTCCAAGATACTCTGTCCAAGATACTTGCCGGGCGCATATGGAGTACTGGGCGTGTTGGCGGGTATGACAGGTGAACTTGGCAGGGGCATGTGCTGCTGCCGTGGGATTTCAGTGGTCTGGGGCGTTTGTTTACAGGGAGTATAAAGTGGACTGCGAGGGTGAGGGGTCTAGGTACCATAGTCTACCCCGTGCTCGCTATCGGCGCTGCTATCTGCTATCGCTATCAATGTTAGATTAATTGCATCGACTCCGCCGGTGATCGCAGATAGACTCGGACCAGAACAATACTATTGAGCTTTACTATCCCAATTCCAGACATTCCTCCGCCCGTTGGACGTTGCATTGCCGGGGGTTCCGGATTTAAGATTATCTCGCAGTTGCTGCTCGCTTGCATTGCTTGCTCAGAATCCAGACGTCAGTTAGCCCACTCTTATTTTGTTGTATGACAACCTCGGCTGTCCGTTATCAGCATCCTCGCAGGTCCCCGTCAGCGCAACCTCAATCTAAGTTATCGCAGGCCATGACTGCTGCTACAGAGCAATCACTCGACCCTCTGCACAACAGACCCCTGTCCAGCCTCAAGCCTCGAGACCTGCGCACCCGTCGTAGCACCCTGCGTCGCCGACAACTCAATCCCCTCGTCGTGGTCCTGATCCCCCTCCTCCCACCCCTCCCTCTCATCCTTAACCCTCCTCACAAACGCAACATCCAAAAGCAACGCAACCGCACTAATCGCAACCCCAAAGTACAACGCCGCCCGATACCCCATAACCCTATCACCCGAATTCTCCGCAACCTGCACCTCAACCGTACTCGCAAACCCCAGTCCCAAACTATTCCCATAGAGATTCAGCGTCCCAATAATCGACCCCGCCACACCCTGCTGGTGGCGGCGCACCGTATTACTCGCGATAATCTGGCCGGCCGTATACACGAAATCTGGACAGAACGAGAAGAGCACGATGGACGGGAACATCTGCGCCCAGTAGGTTTGCCTTAGCGGAATCGTAGCGATGAGCACGGTTGAGACCATGACGGTTCCTGTGCCCAGTGCGAGGATCCATTGTGCGGCGAGACGCGGGATTAGCCATGCCGCCAGGCACGCTGCGAATGTGCCGCAGATCACGAAGGGCGTCCAGCCCACGGCGAACTGCAGCGTTGACCAGCCCCAGATCTCTTGTAGCCACAGCAGCTGGTACCAGAGGACTGTGCCGACGGTCATATAGTTTAGCAGGATTACGAGGACGAGGATCGCGAAGGAGGGGGCTTTGAATATCTCCGGGGGCATTATGGGGTAGGGTGTTTTGTGTTCCCAGATTATGAAGAGGGTGAATAGGACGACGGATAGGACGAGGAGGGCGATTTCGTAGGGCGTTGACCAGCCGACGCTGGGTGCTTGGCTGGTGGTATAGAGTATTAGTAGCTGGTCATGGCGTAGTTTGTAAATTGAGCAGGTCCAAACTTACTTCCAAACAAAGTTGAATATAATCAGCGAGCTTGTCCCCAAAGCAGCACCAATCCAATCAATCTTCTCATTTCGACTCGACGTCGGCTGGTTCTTGCTGAGCAGCCAGAGAGGCACGAATATCACCGCACTCAGAGCAGCTCTATTTTTCGTTAGCCGTATTCCATCAAGAAGCTCAAAAGAGACATACACAAACACAAAAAACCACCTCCAATGCGTCTTCTCCATAAGAGCCCCGAGAAATAGTGCAGAGAAGTATCCTCCCAACGGCGCCGACGCCGCAAAGAACCCCAAACTCAGGTTTCGGACTCTCCCCGGCGGATTCGTGATCGCGATCATGGCCACCGCATTGGGCATGATACACGCGCCCCCGACACCAGCGAGCGCGCGCATCGTCACAAACGCGAAGAAGTTAGTATGGACGAAGGCGCCGATGAATGAGCATAGGACCAGCCAGGCGCCGCCACCGAGGAGCATCTTGCGGTGGCCGTAAACGTCGCCGAGACGGCCGCTCATGAGGACGAATGTTCCTTGCGTGAGGCTGTCTCTTATTTAGCTTCATGGTCGTCTTGTATGGTGCTGTAGAGTATTACTTACCCATAACTTGCAGCGATCCAGGTGGCGTAGGTTTGTTTGACGCCCATGGACTCGATGAATGTTCGGCCGCCGGCAATACCGGCAAAGTTGACGATCATCTGTATCTCCTCTCAGTATCTCAAAGCAAGTGATTGAAGCTAGGTTCATACCTGAGCCAGGTTCGATATGACAATCAGCGTAGTGATAGCCAACTGGCGATACCGACTTGTTTCTGGCAGCGGAGCTCGCTCAAATACCTGCTGAGCTTGTTTGGGCTCAGCTTGTCGAGGCAAAGCGTGCGATTCATCCTGCAGATGCTGCTCAATGTTGTCTCCCGCATTGATCTCCGCAGAAGGGCGCCGACTGGGCTCGTTGGCGGCAATGAACGGATTTATTGCAGCCGGCTCAGGCTTTAACATCTGAGAGCTGAGCTCGTGGTGCAGAGCAGGGACAAATGCCATGATGACTGCAATTGCAAGCAGAAAATGAAGAAATTCGAGGCATTCAGCGGGGTTGGAGTAGAAGAGTCAGGACGACGTCAAGAGGAGCGGTGCTGACATATCAAGACGGATTGTTTGCGCAGGTTCGGAATCAAGGCCGTCGAATCTTGGCCATGATCCTTCTCCTTTGCCATCTTACTTGCTCTGAAGGTACTCGAAAGTTGTCGCTGGAAATGGATTTCCGAGTTCAAGTTTACTGGTCGGAGATGGTAAATGTTGACAGCCTCAGGCAGTGAGGCAGCCACTGTCAGATCCATCCCAGTCGCGATTTGAATCTGACATCTCAGCCTCCTCACGTCGCAATTTGTTGCCACTATTTCGTTGAAACATGCGTCTCAAAGCCTTGTGTGCTACTTCCAGTGCGAGGATGACATCTACCATTGCCAACATCAATCGCTAGAAGGAGGCTGATTCGCTCTCGCTAAAGATAAACTCCGAGGCTGAAGCAAGGAGCAGGGCGGAGTTACAGTTAGATCGAACGACGAGCTGATGTTGGTGCTGACCCCGGATTAGAGGACTACGGCCATGACCTATCACCGAGCTCATATGTCCTAAAAACGAGCCTGAGCAAAGATCTGTGACCCTCTGCATCGCGCTCCCCCAGCAAAGATCACAAAGTTGCAGTTCCCAGCGCCCTGGCCACTCAGCTCAGGCCCAAGAAAGCCCAAAGGATGGGCAGAGTTGCAATTAGCATGCTAGATTACCTTGGCGATGACAGGACTGCATGAAGAGCAGTCGGTCCGCGTCCACTCACCGTCCTCCCATGATGGTACGAAGGAACAGCTGGTCTAGGCGACCGGTGATCGGCACCGAAACCAGGCTTCATTGGGGATGGAGCCCGCAGCGACAAGATGCAATGCCTCAATGGTGCTCAGCCCAGTTCAGCTTATGCGTTGTGGGCTCCTGCCGCCGTCACCGCGATTCTGGAGTTATAAACCCGCTGGGGTTCTGATGAAATCGCAAGCACGAACGTCTTGGCCCACCGCCGTTGATCTAAATCATGCCTCCACAACCCCATGCTAGCCCGCTCCGCGATCGCCTGCCTAACCCAGGCTCGATGCCGCAGCCGCGTCGGCTTGTGCTTTGCTTCGATGGCACGGGGAATCAGTACATGGGAACCGAGGAGGATACGAACATTGTCAAGATCTATGAGTCGCTCGAAAGGCACAAACCCGGGCAATATGCCTACTATCAGCGTGAGCCGACCGAGATGACTCGCAGAACTACAGAAACTGACTGTTGTGAATACAGCTGGAATTGGAACCTTGACCTATGTCAGAGGCTCCTCGCGCCAAACCAGTGGCTTCAGTATATGGGCCAGATTCAAAGCTCGCATCCGTGCCCTAATGGACCAGGGAATTGGTGCATCTTTTGCGAGCCATCTTATCGCGGGCTACAAGTTCGTGATGCGGTACTACTCCACCGGCGACCACATCTACATCTTCGGTTTCTCCCGCGGCGCGTACACAGCTCGATTCCTTGCAGAGATGATCCATAACATCGGCCTTCTCTCTCGTGGAAACGAAGAAATGGTCCCGTTTGCTTGGGACACGTTTAGCCGTTACCAAAGCTCCCGAGGGAACGTGCCGCAAACTAACGAGGACCGCGAGTTAGCGCGGTACATGCAAAAGTTTAAGACGACGTTCTGTCGCCCCGATGTTGGCGTGCACTTTCTCGGCCTCTTCGACTGTGTGAATAGCGTCGGCCAGTTTGAGATTCCGTTCTTCCGCAAGTCGTATCGGTACATCGCGAGCCCTTCGGCTCGGCATATTCGTCATGCTGTCTCGATCCATGAGCGCCGGCTAAAGTTCAAGCCTGCGCTATTCCATATCGACCTTGCGCATAAAGACTGCGTGGATCTGAAAGAGGTCTGGTTCGCTGGAAACCACGGAGATGTTGGCGGCGGGTGGCCCTTGAGCAAGGGCCAGAAGCACCTCTTATCAGACATTCCGCTTGACTGGATGATTCAGGAGGTATTGAACTTACCTGACTCTGATAGCAAGCTTGACTTTATGCCGGCGAATGTGGAACATATGAAGCGGACTGCGACGCACTCGCTATGTCGAGATACAGAGCTAGGCACAGAAGCCTACCATATAGCGCAGCAAACATACAAACCTCACGACAAGCTACGTTTCGGACAAGGTGGAAGCGCCATCTCTGTCATGTTATGGTGGATCTTAGGTTCGTCCTCTTTACCATTATTTGTCTTTCTTCTCTAACATAAAACCTATAGAGGTCCTCCCCTTCGCAACTCGCCTGGAACTAGAAAGGGGGAAATGGGTTCCACGGCGACTTCCTCCTAACTTCGGAGCTTCAAGAGATATCCCTTGCGGAGCAGCGATCCATCCGAGCGTGTATGAGATGCTGGAATTTGGTATCCTGGATGACTTCCCTATCCCTAAACCGGGTGGTGATAACCCGAATCTGCCGCCGAATCTTGTTGATGATGAGCGAAGGCATATGCAGAAGAGGAATGATGTGGCGCCGTAGGTGTGATCATTTATCTGTTGCTAGATTTCTATATTTAGAGGTACTTTCGAGGTAAATGTTCGTAATTGAAGACTGGAGGTCTTTATAAGAGAGTGGATGGTCATTGCTCTTATACATCGTTTACCAGCGTCTCATATTTAGTCCCAAAATCAGAACCTTCAGGATCTTGTATACTACTCATTAAACGTCAATAATTTATTTATGAATGCTACATTGTGGTCTGCAAGTAGCATGGCCAAGCGATAAACAAGCTCGGCTACCGACGGCGCGTGACGTTCTCCTCGCCCGATGCCAACCGCTTCTCCGCACCCTCTCAGGGCCCCAATCTGGGGAAGTCACTCATACAAAGGTCCCTCTCTTCCTTACATTTCTTCTTTTTCTCTCATAAAAACATCAACACATCGAGCCATGATATCCTTAGTACCCCTATTACACCAAATACCCCCAACGCAGCTCGCGCGTACCCTCGTCAAACCCCCCTTCCGATCCCCGCTCTCAATCCCCGTCTCCAAACGATGGAGCACATCCCTTTCCCAGCGTCCGGGGTCAGATCGGTGCGTCTCCACCTACCCTACAAAACACACCAAGCTAACTATATTATCCGGAGGGTAGGGTTCGATTTCCCGGCGCAGTCAACAGCAAATTCACAACGGAAATGGCGTTCATCAATCCCATGGATAAACCGGGGATCCCGACGTACCGCGTTATGGATTCAGACGGTGTACTCGTTGATAAGAGTCGGAGTGAGTTGGGTTTCAGCAATGAGGATGCGCTGAGCTGGTATAGGAATATGCTGACTGGTGAGTTTCTCTTCGCTGCTAATTACTGCGTGTTTGATGCGGGCCCGAGACTAATGCGGCACGGATATATAGTGAGCATCATGGACGTGATCATGTTCGAGGCACAACGGCAGGGAAGATTGAGTTTCTACATGGTACCTAAGCCCTCAAACAATCACCCAAGAGCGCTCTTTCGCTAACAAAGCTTATACATGGGTAGGTCTCCGCCGGCGAAGAAGGCATAAGCGTCGGGTCCGCCGCAGCCCTAAGTGACGACGACGTCGTCTTCGCACAATACCGTGAAACAGGCGTGTTCCAGCAACGCGGCTTCACGCTGCGCCAATTCATGAGCCAGTTGTTCGCCAACGCCAACGACAACGGGCGCGGCCGGAACATGCCCGTGCACTACGGCTGCGCGTATCCAAAAACCCACACGATCTCCTCGACGCTCGCCACGCAGATCCCGCAGGCCTCGGGCGCTGCGTACGCACTAAAGCTTCAGGCCCTGCAGGACCCAGATAAGGAACCTAGTATTGTGGCGTGTTACTTTGGGGAAGGAGCTGCCAGTGAGGGGGATTTCCATGCGGGACTTAACATTGCGGCGACGAGATCGTGTCCTGTGGTCTTTATTTGTAGGAATAACGGGTATGCTATTTCTACGCCGACACTCGAGCAGTATCGCGGCGATGGGATTGCGTCGAGGGGTGTCGGGTATGGTATCGACACGATTCGCGTTGATGGAAACGACATTTTCGCCGTGTACGAAGCCATGAAGGCTGCTAGGACTCTTGCCCTCTCAGACGGCGGGAAACCAGTGCTTATCGAGGCGATGTCATACCGTGTTTCGCACCACAGTACGTCAGACGATAGTTTCGCGTACCGGGCGCGCGTGGAAGTTGAGGACTGGAAGCGGCGTGATAATCCGATTATCAGACTCAGAAAGTGGCTTGAGAACGAGGGGCTTTGGAACGAGGATATGGAGCGGATGGCAAGAGAGGGGATACGCAAGGAGGTACTGAGGGAGTTTGGGGAGGCGGAGAGGGCGAAGAAGCCCGCCATTAGATATGCGTTTGAGGATGTATATGATGAGGTTACGGAGGAGGCTAAAGAGCAGATGAGGGAGTTGAAGAGGATTCTGGAAGAGTATCCGGAGGAGTATGATATTCGGGCGTTTGAGGGAGGGATTAAGGGCTTGGATCTGACCGATCCGAAGGAGAAGTAAAGCTGATGATTCGGGTGCGTATAGACATACAAGTTATACCTAGTCGTTTGATTGTCGACTAAGAATAAACACGGTATGAATGATAAGACGATTATGACTGGATTCGACCACGTTCTAAACATGTAAGGCAAGTAGATACATTATGGGATATGTCAATGAATCGTAAGATGTGCTCTAACATGCGCGCTTGAAACATTTAACAAACCGAGGTTCATGATACAGGCATGTACAAACGCAGCCAAGCCACTAAGTAGCCAAAGCCTGCTGCGCAAGCTTCTTATTCCTCTTCACCAACGCGCCCAGCTTCTTATCAATCGCATCGAGCTCCTTCCTCGATGCCTCAAGGTCTTTCTGGGACTTAACCGCAAACGACCGCAGCTCCTCATCCGTCATACCCACAACATCATCTAGGTCCGGCAGATGATTGAACACGCCCGCCGCACCGAGCATGTGCTTTGCCGTGGCGGCCGCAAATGAGCGCACGGAGGTCGCCGTTGCGTTCATGAGCTCGGCGGCGTTGGAGATGGCCCAGTTGTGGTTGCGCGTGCTGTCTGCTTCCATGGCGGAGAGGACGTTGGGCGGGATGCTGGAGAGGGGGCCGCCTTCCATGGTGGAGTGTGCGGATGTAGGGGAGGATGCGGAGAGCGCGCCGGCGGATGTCTCGTCAACCCAGCAGATGTTGAAGTTTTCAGGTGTGGCGAAGAGGGCGTCGAGACCGCCGCCGCGGTTCGTGGCGTCTGGTTCGGTGATGGGGATGGCGGGGTATTCTTGGAAGGTGTCGATGGCCCAGGAAATGCTCTTCTCGAGGGCGAGGTAGCGATCTTCCTCTTCGGGAGTCAAATGGTGCAGGATGCAGCCGCGTGGGCTAATGAGGCAGCGGTGCTTCAGGGTACTTGTCTCGGAGCCCATCCGAATTGGCTCTCCGCGTAGCAAAGCTTTGCGGTGATGCTCGGTCAGCTCGATCGGTTGCTTGAGGTCTTCGTAATCATCCGAAGTGCACTTCATGTCGAAGCGTTGGTTGAGGTTGGAAGGGTTAAACAGAGGGTGGCTGTTGAGATCGAGGGCGCCCGACTTGTGAAGTTGCGAGAGCAATGCTTGCAGAGGAGAAGTGCGCTCAGCAAAGAGTTCCTTAAGTGGGACACCAGTAGCTTCCGTATCCTTCAACAACTGCTCCACGGTGTTCTTCAACCGCCATGCTTCGGGCTTTTTCTCCTCGGCAGGTGTTTTCACTTCGGGGGGTGCAGGCTTTGACTCCTTGGCGATCTCAGGCGACTTAGGCTTCTTGGCTAGTTCGGACTTCACGGACGGCTCTGTACTAGCTGCTGCGGCAGGCTTGGTAGCAGGGGCGGTATTTTCCGATGACGTGATAGGCGACTCAGTAGGAGCCTTCTTAGTCTTTCGCTTTCTGCCCATTATAGGAGCGATCACTGGCTCTTCAGCTACAGGCGTAGTCTCCTGCTTCTTGGCCTCTGCTTCCTTGGCTTTTTGCTTCCGCTCCTTCTTCAGCTGACTCTTGGTAATAGATCTGACTGGAGCGGAGCCAATTCGGGATGAAGCGGGAGGAGAGTTGGCACGAGAGGCTGAGGTAGAGGTGTACAAGTCCGCTTCCGACCCGATGTCACCGGGCGTATCAGAGCGGCTCTGGGATGAGACACTAGGGCGTCTGGATCGAACTTTGCTGGTTACCGAGAAAGATGCAACTGACTGATTGGCAGACATCGGAGGGGGAGTCTCTGCCTTCGGAGTGTCAACAACACGAAGGACGCGAGCTTGACGAGGGATTGGCGATTCCGACACTCGTGAAGCACTAGTGAGCGGCGTATTCGGTCGTGAGCTCACTGCAGTAGCAGTGGCAGCCGAGAGCTGGTATGGAGGAGGTTCGACTTTTTGGACAGGCTCTGGGGCTGGAGGCGCATTGAAGCTCAAATCCAGCTTCATTGGCTTAGCCTTGACAGAAGACGTCTTGGCCTCGCTGTGTCCCACAGGCTTTGGCTGGGCAGTCTTCTTCTCAGGAGCAGGAGCAGGTACTGGTTCCTCCTTTGGCTGGGAACGAACCCTAGTGGCCGACTTTGCCACAGGAGATCCCAAGGAGATTTCAGCAGCATTTTTAGTCCTTTTAGACACCTGCTTGTCCTCGGCAGGCTGTTTCGACGGGACGTCCGTTACTTCGTCTTCGGAGCTTTTCGATGCAGCGGCTACTGATGGGGAAGGGACTTCCAGACCAGGGGGCGGTCCGACGACGGGCGATGTCGGGTTGGAAGACTTGAACTGGTCCTGGAAAAGCGACGAGATGGAGTGTCCTTGAGGAAGAGGCAGGCCTGGTGGGAGGCTAGGAGTACCGGCTCGTCCCAACGGCTGAGAGTCGCTCATCAACTGGGATCGCATCAAAGCCCCAAAGCTGTCGACCGATCGCTTGTCTTTTGGCGTGGCGCCGAGAGGCGGGAATTCTTCGTCAACTAAGGCGTTGCACGTCAGCATCTAATGGTCAAGGCAAGAGTGCACGGTGTCTCGGGTAAGGTCAGGGGGAGCCTTCAGAAGGCAACAAAGACAGAAAAAAAGACAGAAAAGGAAACCAGCAACAAGTGAGACTATGACAGTACATGGCGGCATCCTGATACGAAAGGGCAAGCAGATAATTACAGGAAGCGCTGTGGTCGAACTGGCCAGACCGACACACAGGGCACAACGTCTATATGAACAGTATTTGTGAGAACTTGGTTTCATGTAGAGAACCCTGCTTCTTCATTTTATGAAGACCAGGCCAGGGAGGTTAACGTACATAAAACCATGATCAGACCAACGGCCGGAAGGACGCTGATAGCTCAGACCATCTCGGCGGCGAAACGAGTAAACGTGACGGCCACCGAGCACGATGATGAGCGAACACCATGCCCATATATGCAATAAACCTCCCGGCATTGGGGACCAAGGAGGGTGAAGAACGAAAAACAAACACAGTCCATAACATAAACGCCAAAGGCACGCTCGCCCAAGCCTCTTGTTCTTTTGAGAGCCGTTGCTAAATGCTTCATTGCCGTGCAGAAAAACGTCGCAAAAAGATTTGAACATCGAATTAATCGCGGGTGCGAAGCAGAAAAGAAAGCGCATCCCGTCTAGAAAAAGTATGATATCATGTCGTAACAGTAGAAAAAGCAAGTAGGCACACCAGAAAGTAGAAAGGCGGGAATGCAAAAAAAAGGGTGGTCATAATGAACAGAGAACATTAAGAGGTGATAATGTGATCCAAGGGAAGTGCAGAAGGTAACAACAATCACCAGCGGTTGACACCGCTGCCATACATCATGGCGTACCCACCTTGACCCTGACTCCCGTACAATCCTTGACCAGCAACAGCATTCGCCTGGTGCATCCTCGCCTGCAGGATACTCGGGTCTGCAAGATGTACTACACCGCCTCCAGCGGAGGAAGTGTTAGCATTTCTTTGCTTCTTCCCCTTCTTCCTCTGTTTCTGTGACCCAGAGTCGGAGGTGTTCCCCGCCTGAGGTCCATAGACAGAGCTGAGAAGGCCGTTGACAGGAGTCAGGGGAGGGGGAGTATGGTGTTGTTGGAGGAAAGGAAACATGAACTCACGCTTAGTATCTTGGTCCGGCAACCCACTCGCATTAGTACCGCTGCGGCCGCGCAGCAGCTCGCGCATTAATTCTGGGTTGGCTTCCTGTCTGCCACCCAGCCCAAGACTGACATTTGATGTGAAACCGTGGCCCTGTGCAAACATGCCGCCGCCACTGACTGGAGGGGTACCGGCTGTCTTCAACCCAGGAGGAGGTCCTTGGACGCCACTGGTATAATAGTTGCCGGCAAGAGAGTGCTGCGGACTGGGCGCCGCAAGGGGATTGTGTGTACCAGATTGCATCAAAGAGGCCTGGTTCAACATGCGAGAGTTGGCCAAGTTCTTAGCATTGGCATCCGTGAAGGAGAAGCGAGAATTCTGGCGGTTCTGAGCTTGCTGGAGCGCATTGAGCTGGGCAGCCTGGCTTTGCAGAATGCTCTGTCGAGCCTGGGCGGCATGATCCAAAGTATTAGAATTGACCCCAGTCTGCAAAGGCTCGACGAGGCCGGCTTGTTGATTGCCTGCGGATTTGAGTAGCATGAGTTGCTGCTGCTGCAAAGGCGTCAAATTTTGGTTGCGAAGGTTGTTGATATTCTGGAATTGATGGCTAGCTGCTGATACGGGCGACCCAATAGCCGAGCTTGTTGCTGTGCCTTGCTGCGATGGGGGTTGAATGGCACCATGAGATTCGCGGCCCGCACGACCTCGTGGAGGATTAGCATCGTCTGGTTCGCCGCCGAGTTGAAGACTGCCGCTTTCACGACCTTCCTCTTCCGCAGGTGGAGCAGCCTGAAGTAGCTCCTGTTCCCGCTTCGCACGTTCCTGCTCAGCCTTCTCCCGCATAGCGCGACGTTTCACGCCTCCATAGGGATCGATGAATGAGGGATGATTATCGAGGCTAGCCGCCTCATCCGATGACAAACCAACCGTCGAGAAGATGAACTTGAAGCATGGGGAATTCACAGCCTTGAGCAGGTTATCCAACAAAGGCGTGCCTTTGTCGACGGGCGTTTTTGGTGAAGCGGGAGGAGGAGGGTTGGCTGGTGTAGCATCCGGTAGCGAAGGAGTCTGGGCAGGTGGAGGGCGCTCTTGTGGACTTGGCTGTTTCTCAATGCGCTTGGATTCTTCGGAAGGCGTAACAACGGTCGCGAGAGCGGATCGGGGGCTCTGGGAAGCTTGGCTACCCGTTAAGCTGGCTCGTCGTGTCCGATTAATGGCGGAATCCTTGTTGGCCCAGCTAGCGGACGAGGGAAGGGCAGTTCCACCTGCATCGTCTTTGCTTGGTTGACGTCGTAACGTTTGCGAGATTGGTTGGGCCGAGGTCCGTGCAACATACGGCGGGGTGGTAGAGCTGGGGGCGGGAGCACCGTTGGGGGGCCGCTGTTGTTGGCTCGAAATTGTATTCATCGATGACAGATCTTGGCGGCTGTAGCTATCGCTGTCTTCGCCCGTTTCGTGCAAGAAGGTACAATTCCTATTGTGACATTGCTCATTGCGCAAAAAGGACGAGCAGTACTTTGTCGTTCCGTATTGCGCCCTATGCAAGTCAGTAAGCCAAATCCCCTAAAGACTTCCATGACAGCGTACCTCAGAACCCGATCCCCATTTCCGGAGCCATCTACCGCGGCAATGCAAGTCGCAGCGTCGCTTTTCCTAGCATACGTAACGTAAACGCCAATGCCTTGGTTCGGGTTGCCGCCGGGCTTCGCTTTACTGACGACGATCTTCTCGATGTCCCCGTACTGGCCGAAGTAATCCTTCCCGCGCAAAGTCTGAAGAAGTTGGCTTTCGTCGCGGATTGTAGGGTTGAGGCCGATAACGTAAACGAGGTTCTTCTGCACAACACGGACACCGGCGAGGTTCTTCCGACTGGAGGCTTCGATTTCCCGTTTTTCCGCTTCCTTCTTTTTCGCGGCGGCCGCTTTGCGGTGTTTTAGTGCAAGATCCGCTTTGAACCTAATGCGAAAGGTGTATCAGCGCCAAGAACGGGAGGACACGCAACAGGATGTGCAAGGACGTACTCATCTGCGTCAGGCACCTTGTATTGAATGGTGCTCTCATCGTAGACTCGTCGACAATTGGGGCATCGGCCCTCTTCGTTTTGGGTCTTGATGTTATTGTAGCAGAATTGGCAGATCTAAATAAGAGTTAGACCTGAAGCCGCATTTGCCGCGCGATGCGGTCACGACGGAATCGTGATTGAAGACCGCGTACCTGATACCCGCAAGGACAAGGTTTGAAGTTTTTATCCGACAAATCGAACTCTTCGATGCAGAGGGGGCTACAGAGACAAGAGACGTCAGTTCATGCACACTGGAGCTTGGTCCGGACAACCGAGCAAGAAACACGTACCAGAACTCATCATCATCGTCGATGACGGAGTCAATCAGTTGGCGACTTGACATTATGCGAATAGGTGTGCGAGGCAAAGCCAGGAATATAGACAAGGGAGTCGTAGGTAAGGTCAAACACGAAAGCCCATCTACCAAGCCAGCGGAAGGGGCAGAGAGACAGTCACGGAAGAGGGTGAGTCAATAGTCGTGATAGAGAATAATGTGGAGGGGATAAGTCTGGAGGGGGAGATGGAGGATTATGGAGATCGGCGTAAAGGACAAGGGACACAAGCACTGACGGAGAAATGCGTGGAGGCGAAGAGACAGAATCAAAGTTGAAGCTTTGATGTGTTGGTTTGCGTTTGCATGATTTGCACGTTTGTCATCCGTCACGTGGAGCGCATCACGTGCATTCCCGCAAAAGCTCCCTTTGGATGAGGCCGACGTCTATCTTCCCGCCGCTCAATCAGCCCTCCAATTACCTCATCACTTGTGCTGCGATTGCTGCAATAACCATGGCCGCTTCTCGCTCCGTCATGCGGCTAGGCTCTGGCCGCTCGCTGGCTTCGGTCGCCCGGTCATCCCGCAATTGCCGCGCTTTCTCGTCGACCCCTCTGCAGCAGGTAGCTAAGGCGACCACCGCTGGCTCTGATACCCCGAACATGCGCCACGCCGAGCGTCCTCGTACGTCAATTGCTTTCAACCCGGTGGAGAGACCATTATGCTTGATAACTGACTGCTCCAGCTCCCGGTCCTCTCCGCGCGCCCGTCGTCAACCCTGCCGACAAGTACCAGGACAAGGCCGATAGCCTGCACAAGTATGGCCAGTACATCATGGCCTGCTTGCCCAAGCACGTCCAACAGTTCACCGTATGGAAGGATGAGCTGTGCATCTACGTCCCTCCCTCCAGCGTCATCCCCACCTTCACCTTTCTCAAGTACCACACCTCGGCCGAGTTCACGACGATCTCCGATATCACCGCCGTCGACTATCCTACCAAGGACCAGCGCTTCGAGGTCGTCTACAACCTTCTTAGTGTTCGATACAACTCCCGCATCCGTGTCAAGACCTACGCCGATGAGGCCAGCCCCGTGCCCAGTGTCACTGGTCTGTACGAAGGTGCTCTCTGGTACGAGCGTGAGGTTTACGACATGTTCGGTGTCTTCTTCACTGGCCACCCTGACCTGCGCCGTATCATGACCGACTACGGTTTCGACGGCCACCCTCTCCGCAAGGACTTCCCCTTGACCGGATACACCGAGCTCCGATACGACGAGGAGAAGAAGCGCATTGTCATCGAGCCTCTTGAACTTACCCAGGCCTTCCGAAACTTTGAGGGAGGTACCGCTGCCTGGGAGCCTGTTGGCGCTGGTCGGGATAGGACTCCTGAGACGGTACGCAACCCTTCAATCTTGTGCCTTTGCAAGAATAATACTAACTGTAGCTGCAGTTCAAACTTGCCACTCCCAAGCCCGAGCCGCCAAAGGAGGAAGAAAAGAAATAGAAGGTTTATGTACGCGTATTTCGTTGTTTTATTAGTTCTGTATGTACATACCACCGGGTCTACGTTAGATGGAATTTTCGGTGTTCTCGATGCATTAGTTTTTTTATACGAACCGTACAATTTGCACCACTTTATGCTTCCAGACAGGGTGTGCCGTCAAAGTAGACCGTAGATCATTTCGTTGTATACTGCGTAACCCGATTCAACTTCAACCCCATTCGCCGATGTCAAATCTCTTGGCGCGCGCAAAACCAAATTTCCGTCTCAACTCCGCAAACTTTCTACCACCCGATAACAACGCCAACACCCTCAAACCAAGTCCAGTTCTCGCAATAACGAGAAAACCATATACCAAAATGCCCAAACGCAAACTCTCCGAAGTCACATCTGACACCACCCGCGAAACCCTCTCGTCGCAAAGACCCAAACTCACCGAGGAAGAATACCAACACCTCAAACTGCAAACAACACGCCTAAAGCAGAAATTCGAGTTTGGTGTCACATCGCTTTCGCGCGCTCTCAAGGCAGCGCGGGGCTTTGAGCGCCAGAAACTCGGAAGACGACAGAAGACGGCGAAGGGCGGACCGGCTGCGGAGAATGCGCTTGCGCATGCGAAGGGGAAGGGGAAGGCAAAAAATAAGGGGAATGTTAGTCCTGAGGAGACGGCGAGGCGGATTGAGGGGGAGATTCAGGTTTTGAAGGTAAGGAGTGTCCCTTGTATGCGTTTCATTGGAGAGTGGCTTGAGGGCTAATTTGAACGGGAATGTAGACACTCGACCCCGTCACCACAGCAGAGAAATACCTCTTCAAGCAGCTCGCGAAGAACAAGCGTATCGCAGAGTCGCCTGTGTTTTATCGATTCAGGCAGTCGAAGGAGAAGAAGATCAAGCTTGAGGGACCGAAGAGTACAGAGGAAGCGAATGTTACGGCGAGGTTGTTCAAGTCGAATCCGGTGCAGAACGTGCTGCCGGGGATTATGGAGGGGTTGAGGGGGTTGTTTGGGCTTGAAGGTGCTGCCGCGCCGAAGGGCAAGAATGAGAAGGGAGAGAAGGGGAAGAAAGAAGATAGTGGTTCCGGGAAGGCAAAGACGAGTACAAGTACCAAGACTCAGAGCGTCGAAGACATATCTGGCGATGAGTCGGAGTCTGGCTCTGAAGGGGGTGTACCGGTACCGATTGCGCGAGGGGCGCATTCAGACGAGGACATGGATATGGAAGACGCAGAGAGCGGCGAAGAGGAAGACTATTCGCGTTTCGACGCCCTATTAGGCTCAGACTCGGGTTCCGAAGACGACGAAGGCGACGACGATGCCGCATCCCCAACGCACCCCCGCCGCTCAATGTCCATATCCCTCTCACCCTCCCCACCACCAAAGAAAGCCAAATCCACAGCCACGTCCAAAACCCCCGCAACCAGCACAACCTTCCTCCCCTCCCTAATGATGGGCGGGTACTGGAGCGGCTCAGAATCCGAAGCCGAGGAGATCGAAGAAGCCCCAAAGCGCAAGAACCGCATGGGTCAGCAGGCGCGGCGCGCCCTGTGGGAGAAGAAGTACGGTGCGGCCGCGAACCACGTCAAACAGGAGCAGGTGAAGGGGAAGAAGGGTAAGGGGGGTAGAGATAGCGGGTGGGATATGCGGAAGGGCGCGACGGGTGATGGGGATCATGGGCGGAGGAAGTGGGGGACGGGCTCGAATTCTATGCCTATGAGTGGGAAAGATCGGCTTGGGGGTGCGGGGGCTGGGGCTGGTGGTAAGGAGGGTGGGAAGCCGAAGAAGCCGCAAGATGATAAGCCGCTGCATCCTTCTTGGGAGGCTGCTAGGAAGGCGAAGGAGGCGAAGGCTACGGCGGCGTTTGCGGGTAAGAAGGTTGTTTTCGATTAGGGGGCTTGTTCATAGATACAGATATAGTAATCATGAGATCCAATGTGATCATTCATTCCAGAACCCAAAAAGTAAATGTGGACAGGAACGCTGGAAACACTTCTAGGTATCAAGCAGCGGCTGGCAATGCGATAATGCATGCAAACAACGCATTCTAAACATGTGCTGATATTCAGTCAATCTAAACTAGTATCCCGCTTGCATCCCTCAAAACGTCATCCACGCCTCCTTCAAGTCCAGGTCCCCAGGAAGACCCGCCGCAGCGCCCGAGCCCGTTCCGGTCTGTCCTTCCGTCTCAAAGCACGGAATAGCCGTGAACTCGCCGAGCTCCTGCGGCAGATTTGAAACGAAGTGATCAAGACCGATATGAGGCATTGCGGAGAACGCATGGGGCGTAAGGAAGTCCGACGGCGAGGTGATATCGTGGTGCGGCACTGCCGCATTATGTAGAGTTGGTGGTTGATTGGTAAGGAGAGCTGCTGGTGCAAGGCTAGATGGATGAGGAGGGACTCCATTTCCATCCGCCGGGTGGAATCTTTGAGCTTGGGCCTGGAAGGGGTTTGTATGTGTGCTAGCCGTTGCGGCGGTATGCGTATCTGGCGAGACGGGACCAGTCTTCCAAAGCATTTCCCAGTTCTTGAAGCGATCGTATGCAGATTCGTGACTCCCAGACTGACCGGCACCTTGTGATGCACTGTATTCCTCAAGTCGAGATATAGCCCTCTCAAGGGCTTCGATGACGCTAACGGCAGATCTGGCCGAGCCGACGCCCATGGACATGATCTTTATAAGCGCCATGCCCTTCTGCAGCGCTTCGCGGAGTCGTTCCGTCCGCTTCGTCAAGCTCTGCGCGAGAATGACCAGTAGCGCAGCGCGGCATGAGCTAAACTCTGTGAAAGAGGCGCGGGCAAGACCCGTTTCGTCTCGGAGCAGCCGGCAAAGATCGATGATTTCGAGGGCGGCTTCGACGCAGTCCGTGACAAGGGTAGAGCGGTTCTTCGAGACGCCGGATGACATGGGCATCTTGATTGGTGAGATTTGAAAGGCGGCGGAGGAGAAACCCTTCATGCTGCTGAAGAGGAATGGGCGGCCGAGGAAGATGCGTGTGAGGCAATAGTCGAGCTTTAGGTGGACGTTTGCTCTGAAGAGCGGGCCGGTTGGGTTCAGGTCTCGGCAGTCGGTTTCTTCGGGGAGGGTGTTCCACCAGTCGACAAGGTGTTTGCGGAGGTTGAGGAGCCTTTCAAGGCAGTCTTGTTGTTTGTCTTTGGGGCTTTTTCGGAGGGCGCATCTTATTTGTTAGCAGGATCATATGAAAGTGGAGGGGCGCTTACATCTCGTTTGAGACCTCTCCGAGTTTGAGGGTTAGTGTGATCAGGGTTACCATGTTTGTATGGTTGGAGACCTGGCCTTGTGGCATGAGGCCTGGAAAATCGACCGGGAAAGCGGCGTCCACATCCGTATCTGACAGAGATACCGGTCTTCCGTGGAGAATGCTGACTCGTCTAGGTAGCCGTTAGTACGAGCAGAATAAAGTACATGCAGCAAATTCACTTCTCAATGGTATACGCCGTCCAGAATACCCTGTTCCGAATCTCAATCACATGAGGCGGCAACCCTTCGCCGCTGTACTTCCTGTGCATACCGTTTTGGATAGCCATCTTCAGCGCGAGGCCGAAGTAGGTGTAACAAAGGCCCGAGGTATCCAACGGTAGTAGGTAGGTTCCGATCAACAGACACGCCTGGACACTCCGGATGGATGCCGAGGCAATGATGTCCGGAAGTAACTTGGATGCAAACTGATAGAAGGTTAAGCCGACCTCATCCTCAGAGAAGTGATCATCAGGATCGTTCTGGTTAGAGGACAAGCGGTTGACAGGGACTGCAGATTCCATATGCGCGAACTGTGTTCCAATCGCGAGGACCATCAAGATAGAGCATACCGCACCAGCGTCGTTACTTCCCAGGCTCCCGGGGTTGACATAGCAGGTGTTGAGTTTATCCTTGAGCCAGTCCTCTTCGACGTAGAAGTTGTTCGTTTGAGCGTACTTGAAGAACATCTGCACTAGAAAGTCGGCCACGAATCGCGGTGGTAAACTTGTGACCGATGCCGAAACCACAGCCCCAGATTGTAATTGCGTTGCACGCCATCGTTCCTCGAATGGCTCTGCTTCGGTGGATGCCTGCAACAGGGAGTCAGCATAACCTGACGACCTAACGGAGGCAAGAAAACCAACCTCCGGGGTCTCAGCCTTCATCCACTCATCGATCTTCTTCTTGATCTTCATAGAGAAGTTCAAATATGAGAATTCACCGGAGTACTCTGCCAATCCGTTAGTCCACCTAGCCAAAGCAACCAGCACAAATCTCAATCCATCCCAAGACCAGCAATCGAGAAACAACATACGCGTCGAATTATCTGGCAACGCCTTAATCGTAAAGTCCTCATCCTCAATCGCCAAATCCTCCAAATCCTCATTATCAAGAACAACCGACGGCCCTCCTCCCTCAGATTCCGACCCCCGGTGTTTACTAGTCAGCTCCTCCGCCGTCTTTCTCAGCGACTGGATATCAAATGAGATGTTCGGTACGTAGTGCTGCAGTATCCGTTCCATGCACCGGATCCTCTCCGACTCGAGCATCTCATGGCGGCTGCGTGCGGCGGTTCGTTCGAGGAGCCTGGACCACAACACAACCCAGTAAGTACTTATTCGCAGGAAGGGATAAAATGGTTTGAGGTAAGTTGTAGGCGGACGACTCACGAAATCGACGACGAGCGCGCAAGCCGCTCCGCTTGGTCGGGGTGCGTGAAGACGCATTGGCGGCGATATCGCAGGCATCGGCGGCAGGGGACGCCCCCTTCGCATTTCTCCTTTACGCGGCGGCAGCCGTCGCAGCTAGATACGTCAGTCAATCCTCCAACGAACTTGCTGATGCAAGACTGGATCCGTTTGGGGTAAGGCACTCACGCGCGCACCGCTCTCTTGCGGTTCTCCTCCGAAACGCGGGGTCGTTTCTGGGTGGCCGGGGCGGGTGCCGGTGTCGCTGGGGCCTCGTCCATGGCAGGCAGTCGGGATCAAGGGGGGTGGGTTATTAGGAGCATTGTAGGGTAATAGAACCCGGTGCGATAAATGGTTATGGAGGGCGTGAGGAGAAAGAAAGGAAGATGAGGAGAGCCAGGGATTTTTATCTGGATCCCAGTTGGAACGTGAGACTGATAAGCGGCCGGCCGGTCCCCAAGACGAACCAGCGGTCTCGATGGGTCGCTTTCTAGGCTCGAAGTTTAAATAAATACATTGGCGTCGCGTGCCTTGCAGCCTTTAAGGTTCTTTTATAGTTATATGGCTCTTATAGTGCTAGTGTCTCTCGGCTTCGTGTGATAGGTTGTCTTCCCTGTTACACCGAGCCAGGTGACTATACACAAAACATCTGTGTGTTCACATATGGAGAAGTTTCAGTGGACTTATATTATCCTTCAAGGATTTCGGTCAGATATTACCACTACTGGTCCGTAGAAAAGTTGCCTTGGCTGTGAGATTGGCTGCATCTCTTGGAACTATCGGTCCCCAAAATATATATTTGGGCAAACGCGTAGCGTACCACAATAAGTAGAACGCTTAACAAGCACACACCACAAAAGCCGATGTAGCTACTGAGCCTCTCAAGCACTTTCAGCCGGTATCATATATACCTAAACCTATCTTTGTTATTGATGATTTCTCCCAATGTCCGCCCTTGACCCCGCCTCATGACAACAATGCGGGGAAAAGCAGACTATTTCGAACTATCACCTTCGTATATACGAGAACCTGGCTCCTCTCTGAATACATACAGCAAGGTGATGTCCTAAAGAGGACGACTGAGTATATTTGCACTCTATGAAGTAGCGTAGAGGTTTATACATCATCAAAGATTAACGATACTAAAACCCATCAACCTCAACACCAACCCCCCTCTCCCTCCCCAACTCCAACAACTTCCGTCCAGTAACCAAATCCATAATCCCCATGCCCACGCACTTCATCACCACATTCGCGCCCTCCTTTACCTGAATTCGTTCCGGCTCCTTTTCCTCCTCAAGACCATGACTCTGATACAACTCGCCCAGCTCAACAAGCTGATCCCCCTTCATACCCGCATTAATCAGCTCCCCCGACTCCTCAAGACACGCCTCCCCCGAATCAACATAGACCGTCCCGCCACCAGAGAGCAAAGTTTCAGTGTCAATCTCCTGCATATGAGGCCTGTACGAGCCGATGAGGGAGATGAAACGCGACTTGGTCTGTCCGTCGTTGCTAGAGAGATACGAGTAGGGGAAGTTTGGCGTCGTAGAGGGCGTGCAGCTGAAGATCACATCTGCCTGGCTCAGCTCTGCACGGAGAGACCGGCCATAGTTCTCATTTCCCTCCTTGACGAGCGTCGTAAATTCAACATCTGGATACGTGCCCCTCAGATCCGAGACCACATCTCTTTCCAGCTCCTCAAGCCTCTTGCGCCCCCTGTTCACGAATGACACCTTCTTGATCTCGCCGGGACACAGCAGCAGCGCTAGTCTCGCATGCCACTCTGCTTGACGTCCCGAGCCAAGAATCACAACCTTCTCCCTCTGAATCCCAGCCCCAGCTGCAGATCCAGAAGACGTAGTCCTCACAAACAACGACATAACACACAGTGCCGTCCTGAAAGCCGTAATCTCCGCCGCACTAAGGAGGCCCAATAACTTCCCCTCAGGCGAAAATATATTGATAACGCCGATGATGCCGTGGCTCTGGCTCGCGGTTACGATCTTAATTCCCGTGCTGGATGTATTGGAGACGGGCATGAAGAGGGAGAGATTATTCTCTTTTGTTGTGATTGCTGTCCGTAATGGCTGGTGCACGAGATGGTCTTGCTTGGGAGTGGAATGCTGCGCTGAGACGGTTACGAGCGCTTTGTCGAGGGTGTGCAGGAATGACAGGCATGTTGGGCGTGTTAGGCCTCGGAGGAGGGTTGAAATTGCGGGCTCGGGGAGGAGATACATTTCCTTCTACTTGTGTTGATAAATGAGTAGGAAGAGGTAGATGAGTTGGATGTATGCTGTATGAGAGGGCTAGGGTCTAGGTAGATCTTAAATGGGCGTTGAGATAAAGTTGAGTTGGAGAAGCAGCGATGTCGGAACGGTGATCAGGATCCGCGTCGGCGGCTGGTCGATACTACTCCACGTTTTGGTTGGAGACTTGGAGTACGAATACCATGATCACGAAGGGAAGGAAAGTAAATAAAAATGCTTGTGTCATTATCATAATTGGAATACGCTATCTATATGCATTCCGAATCCGCTCGTAAACCGGACAACCAAAGCCAAAGACGCACGCTAGACGGATATCTACCAGAACAAACGAAAGAAAGACGAAAGTAAGTCAACCCAAGCTAACTTAGTTCTTGCGAGCAAAAGCAACACGGGCGCGACGCTTGAGCTCAGCGAACATCGCCTCCTGCGACTGCTTCGTGCGGCCAACAGCCTCGGTGTTCTCGACAGCCCGACGGAGCAGGAAACCCATGCACTCCTTGACAGAGCCCCAAGTGAGCAGCTTGTAGACGTTGGGAGTCTCAGAAACCTTCTTCTCGGACTCGGCGGCCTGGAAGCCCTGCAGGAGCTCGCAGCTGATCTCGTCGGCCATACCCTGGAGCTGGGCGTAGCTGAGCTCGACGTCGGAGGTCTCGCCGCGCTTAGCCTGCTCAAGACGGAGAGCGTGGGCCTTGCGGACGGACTCGCGATTGTGTGTGGCGACGATGACGTTGACAGGGGGGAGGTCGGTGGTGTGTTCGGCGGACGCGGACTTGAGCATGTGGTTGTACTTGCGGGTGAGGAGGGCCTCGACGACGCCGTCGTAGCACTCGTCGGTTTGCTCCTTTTTGGCCCAGATCAGGTGGCGGGGCTCGGTCTTCAGGTAGGCTCCACGGACGAGCTTGACGCCCAGGGTGTAGCCTTCCTTGCGGGAGATCTCGAGGTGCTTGGCGAGGGTAGCCGGGGTGGAGCAGAGGTATGCTTGGTAGGTGTTGTAGAAGATGGCGCGACCGGGGGTGCGCGAGTTGCAGTACTTCTGGTACTTGGTTGCCCACTCCTCGATTCCGGGTTGGACGGCCTGCTCCTCAGCGTCGACTAGCAGGCGCACGTTTCGAGAGATGGCGAGGTCGCAGATCTGCTTGATTGCTTCGTCCATGAATTTTGAGGGCATAGCCTGGTTCTGGAGGTATTCGAGTGCTTGGACACCCATGCCGGTGAATCTAGCTGGTTAGCGAAGCTTCAACTAAGGGAGAGAGGAACTCACTTAAGGGCCACAAAGTCACCTTCTTGGGCCATGTCGACGGTCTGGAGAGTACCGTCGAGCCATGTCTGGATCTCCTGCCGGCTGGCCTTCTCGTCGCGAGGGTCTGCGTTGGACTCGCCGACCAGGACTTCACGGGCGTAACCCAATAACACTCCTCGGTAACCCAGCTCCTTGATTGCGCTGATAGAGCGCTGAACCTCGAGCTTGTTCTCGCCCGCGTTGAACTGCTTGTAAATGGTGTGCTTGATGATAAGGTTCAAGAGAGGGTTCTTTGCGACGTCCAAAAGAGCGGTCTTTGGATGCGCAAGAAGGGAGAGAGTGTAGATGCATGGCTTCAGGAGGATAGAAGAGGAGGAAGCGGAGAGGATGATCAGGGAGCGCAGGACAGAGGAGAGAGGTAGTTTGGCAAGAGGCGAGGTAGTCAGCGGCTTCTTGGGCTGAGGGGTCTGATGCAACAACGTGTTGGTGTCGGCAGTGATAGAGGACCTGGCATTGCTCGTACGGCTGACGAATCTGGCGGCGCGATAAGAGCGCTTGCTGGAGAGTGCCCGCACGGAGGGGCGGGGGGTTGCGGCCTTCATCGTGGTAGAGCTGTATGGAGAGGAAGATGTCTGACGAGACCTAGAAGGCAAGTGCGAAGTTGATGATGAGGTTGGCTAAAGATACAATGGATTTGTTGAGGTGGCGTGCATTATTATGTAGCCTCTAGACAGTATACAGTGAAGGCCAGGGACGGTAGCCGGTAGAGGCCGCTCCCAACCGGCAAGGTCATATGTGTTGCACAGGAGCTCTTTGCCATTGCCATTATCAATCTAGAGATCTGCTGATTGCAGATGATGGGGAATGCCGAATGAGGGTCGCAGTTGCCGGTTTGGTTCCGACAAAGGCGACGTCAATTTCTGTGAGTAAGGGATTCTATACCGGCCCAGTGGCAAGGATGGCTGTACGACATGCTCGTCGTGCTATGACGATGAAGGTCACGAGGCCATCAGCCTGCAGCTTCCCAAAGGTTGCTTCCTAACACTCTTGCCTACCCATTCCTTATCTCAGCTCTAGTCAAGAGCACAGACAACTCTATCTCACCAACACCACCTATGAGAGCCGCAAAATTTCCCCCTGCTTTGCAAACTAAGTAATGTAGTTATGCATACCGGCAGTGATGATCGTGGATCTCAGATGCAGCACCGGTTCACGGGCCGGTAGCCAGAGTCCCCACCGGTCACGAGCTCAGTAACCGGCCCGGTTGTCACTTGTCAGCCAAAACAGACTGCGGGGAATCTTACTCCTTCTTATCTGCTTGTTATCTTGGCTCGCTGATAACCTTGCTCGGTGGATTCTTGTTATCGGTAACGCCTTCCAGATGCGAACGTGCTGTGTTGATGCTCGTCCAACAACGATAGCACGATCGCACATCCTCAGCCTGATCTCTGAGGCAGACATGCTAGTCTTAGTAAGGATTAGTCTCACGTGGTTGAAGCTGCTGGCTGCTAACAACCAATCAGAACCGTTAGCGGTCCTCAGCCGGTGGACCAAGCTTTGGCCTAAGCGGCAGGGAATTTTATGCCAAGATATGCGCAAACACCAGGTTCAGCAGTGGCTTGATGAGGATCCCATTAGTCACTGAAACAGCTTCATGGAACATGCGCAAAGTCAAAGCATCTGATCCGGTCTCCAGAGTCCAGATGTAAATTGACTGCGGGTTTCTGTGCGGAGAATTTCCCCAGACTCAATTTCCACGAATCCTGGAGTCTGGAGAACCTGGCACAAGCGAGCCCGGGGTACCGTTGCCACCATGTAACCTCTATCATCGCGGAGGCAGCAGCGCTTAAATGACGCAGGATCAACGCTGAGTCTGGTGTCTCTCGGAACTACAAGCCTCTTTTGCACAGCCAGCGTCAGCATTATCTCACGCCCCTCGCCGAAGTTACTCCTAACAGGCATCTACTCGACCTCGCTCCCCGTCTCAATCTACTCACCGAATTGGGCAGCCTGGGCAACCCCACAGCTTCCCCTGGCACCAGCCGCAGGGCCAATAGGGTTTATCGCCCACAAACCTTTCCATGAGTAAAATTTATCTCGTGCTGGAAATGATAAGCCTTTGACTCAGCAATCTGGAGTCCCTCCACGCCTGCGCAGTTTTTATAACACCTGCCAGGCCTCTCTTTTGTCGGTACGCCTACGAGTTTTGCAACCTAGGTACCAAGATGAGTCCGCCCTCAGTCAAGAGCATGGAGGAGGGGCGCGCCCCGTCCGTCCAGTACGACTATGAGCCCAAAACGATGGAGGGAGAGGTGGAGGAACACATAGGTACGGTGCGTGGTCTGTCATCGCGACAGCTGCAACTGCTCGCCATCGGAGGTTGCATTGGAACGGGTCTTTTCGTTGGTACCTCGACGGTGTTGACGCAGACCGGCCCTGCGCCTCTGTTGATGAGTTACATCGTCATGGCCTCCATCGTTTGGTTTGTCATGAACGTTCTGGGCGAGATGACGACCTACCTGCCCATTCGCGGTGTTTCGGTGCCGTACCTAATCGGCCGCTTCACTGAGCCTAGCATTGGATTTGCTGCGGGATACAACTACTGGTATTCGTTTGCTATGCTGCTGGCATCGGAAGTGAGTACCCGCTCCCTCGAGCAACGAGGACTTACTGACGAGTAAGGTAACTGCATCTGGGATGATCATCGAGTACTGGAACCCGCCCGTCAGCGTCGGTCTGTGGATTGCCATTGTCCTTGTTGGTATATGTCTATTGCCCCTCATAGCTTCAGTCGCTAACAACCCTAGTCATCCTACTGCTCAACGTCATCGCCGTCGAGTGGTACGGAGAGTCCGAGTTCTGGTTTGCCGGTCTGAAGATCCTGGCTATCATCGGCTTGATCATTCTCGGCATTGTTCTGTTCTTCGGAGGAGGCCCGAAACATGACCGTCTGGGATTCCGATACTGGCAGGACCCGGGTGCATTCAACCCCTACCTGGTCGGCGGAAACACTGGAAAGTTCTTGGGCTTCTGGACTGCTCTGATCAAGTCCGGGTTTTCGTTCATCTTCTCGCCCGAGTTGATTACCACTGCCGCAGGAGAGGTTGAAGCGCCCCGCCGAAACATCCCCAAAGCCACCAAGCGATTCATCTACCGTGTGTTTACCTTCTACATCCTGGGCAGCCTTGTCATTGGCGTGACTGTGGCATACAACGACCCTACCATGTTGGCTGGCGTGGAGAGCGGCGGTTCGGGAGCCGGCTCGAGTCCATTCGTCGTTGCGATCCAGAATGCTGGCATCGGAGGACTCAACCACGTTGTCAACGCCGCTATTCTTATCTCTGCTTGGTCGTCTGGCAACGCGTGGTGCTATGCTGGGTCGAGAACCCTGTACTCGCTCGCTGGCGAGGGTCAAGCGCCTAAGATTTTCCTGCGCACGAACCGCAATGGCGTTCCATACGTGGCCGTCATTGCGACATGGCTGATCGGACTGCTGTCCTTCCTCAACCTGTCGAGCTCTGGACAGACGGTGTTCTACTGGTTCACCAACATTACTACAGTCGGTGGCTTCATCAACTGGGTCCTTATTGGAATGGCCTATCTGGTATGTTCCTTTTCCGCTTCTCCATCTCGCTCAAAGCTAACCAAACCAGCGCTTCCGCAAAGCCCTCAAATTCCACGGCATGCTGGACATGCTCCCCTTCAAGACCCCCCTGCAGCCCTACGGCACATACTACGTGATGTTCGTCATTTCGATCCTGACCTTGACCAACGGCTACGCTGTGTTCTTCCCCGGTCGATTCACCGCGTCGGACTTCTTGGTCTCGTACATCGTCTTCGCAATCTTCCTTGCACTCTACGCCGGGCACAAGATCTGGTATCGGACCCCGTGGATGACGAAGGTCTCGGAAGTCGACCTTTTCTCGGGCAAGGATGAGATTGATCGGCTCTGCGAGAACGACTTGGACCGCGAGCCCCGGAACTGGCTGGAGCGGGTGTGGTGGTGGATTTTCTAGACAGAGTATAGACGGATCTTCTATGCCTTTATATACGATCGACACGATATATCTTGAATGAAATATATACCTTGACTTTTGACCGATCTACTTTATATATTGCTGGAGATGCGCTGCGTGAATTACATAGCCGGTATACTGAAACCGAACCGGCATCGTAGATGAAGCCAAAGTCCACTGGGGAGGGACTTCGTCGAGAGTCGAGACTACTAGGTAGTACGTCCGTGCTGTGCGGATGTGGAGATGAGACTACAATCCATGACCAAAACTTCAAGATGCTATCTGATATCGTATCTAAGCTATCGTTATACTCCAGATTATCCTGTTCCCCATACTATGACAAACCGTATCTACAACCCACGTTGTTATGGCGGGGCGGTGCCAGTGCCACTGACCGGGCCGGACTCAGTGGACTCAGTGCCCACCGGCAGAGCCCCGGCCCCCGGCATGCAGCGACCGGCGATGATCTCCTTGCGGGGCTGGACTGGGCATGATGGCCATGCATGTTTGGATTCTGGTCCATGGAATATTCGGTCAAACCATGTTTGTCGGCGCCGAAGCCGCAGTTGGAGAGAGGCAAGCATTCCCGGTGATAACCGGTCTTAAATCACGAGAGCTTCCCCGCATGCCTGCAGGCTTGTGTTTGCTTCTTCTCCCCTCTTCTTTTCTCCTCGACTCTTCTTCTCTTCTGTTCAATCGATTCAGTTGAATAGAGAAGTACATACATCATGCAATCATCACTGCTACTCCGGGCGAGGGCCCTCCCTAGAACTGCGTCGGTCTTCTCCCGAACGAAGACGGCCTCGTATGCGACTTTCAAGGTCCCGCGCATTGACAACGAGCCCAACGTGAGAATCTCCTCGGTATCGCAGCTGCAAGGCGCTGGCTAACTCCGCTAGAAATTCTACGCGTCAGGCTCGCCGGACCGCAAAGCTCTCCAGGATGCCCTGGCCCGCACACAGCAAGAGGCGCCTCTGAGCGTTCCCCTGGTCATTGCTGGCAAGGATGTGGGCATACACAATTCCAATTATCCAATTGAACCTAACTAACAGCGACAGGTCAAATCCTCGTCAACCCTCACACAATCAAACCCCGCCTCCCATGGGCCCGTGGCCACCTACTCCAACGCAACCGCCAGAGACGTCCAAGCCGCGATCGAGTCCGCGCTCGAAGCCCGCAAGTCATGGGCGTCGGCCTCGTTCGCAGAGCGTGCCAGTGTCTTCCTCAAGGCGGCGGACCTGATCGCGACAAAGTACCGATACGATGTGATGGCTCTGACCATGCATGGCCAGGGCAAGAACGCCTGGCAGGCGGAGATCGACTCCGCAGCTGAGCTGTGCGATTTCTTCCGATTCGGCGTCAAGTACGCAGAGGATCTGTACGCTCAGCAGCCTGCGCACAACGCCCCTGGCGTCTGGAACCGCGTCGAGTATCGCCCCCTCGAGGGTTTCGTGTACGCCATCAGTCCGTTCAACTTTACCGCCATTGGTGGTAACCTTGCCGGTGCCCCTGCCCTCATGGGTAACGTCGTTATCTGGAAGCCTTCTCCCTCAGCCATCGCGTCCAACTGGCTCGTTCACCAGATCCTGCTCGAGGCTGGCCTGCCCAAGAACGTCATTCAGTTCGTCCCCGGTGAAGCCGAGGAAGTGACCAAGACCGTCCTCGACCACTCTGAATTTGCTGCGCTGCACTTCACCGGCAGCACCAGCGTCTTCCGCAACCTGTACGGCCAGATCTCTACCGGCGTCGCGGCCGGCAAGTACCGCAGCTACCCCCGCATTGTCGGTGAAACTGGCGGCAAGAACTTCCACCTGATTCACAAGTCCGCCGACGTGCGCAACGCCGCCGTCCAGACTGTTCGCGGTGCGTTCGAGTTCCAGGGCCAGAAGTGCAGTGCTACGTCGCGCACCTACGTCGCCGCGTCCATTGCCGAGTCCTTCCTCGAGCAGATCGCCACCGAGACCAAGAACCTGAAGGTCGGACCCCCCTCGGACTTTACCAACTTCTGCGGCCCCGTCATCCACGAGGCGTCCTTCAACAAGCTCGCCAAGGTCATTGACGAGGCTAAGAACGACCCCGAGCTCGAGCTCCTTGCCGGCGGCTCCTACGACTCCTCCAAGGGCTGGTACATCCAGCCTACCGTCTACCGCACCACGAACCCCGACCACCCCTTGCTCACCCGCGAGCTCTTCGGCCCCATCCTCGTCGTCTACGCCTACCCTGACGCCACGGAGAACGACTTCGTCCGCATCGCCCAGAAGATCGACGCTACTGGCGAGTACGGCCTGACCGGCTCCATCTTCGCTCAGGACCGCGAGGCCCTGGCCGTTGCTGACGACGTCCTCCGCAACGCCGCGGGTAACTTCTACATCAACTGCAAGAGCACCGGCGCGGTTGTTGGACAGCAGCCCTTCGGTGGTGCCCGCGCGTCTGGTACGAACGACAAGGCTGGCAGTGGTAACCTGCTGTCTCGCTTCGTGAGCTTGCGGTCGATCAAGGAAGAGTTTGTGCCCACGTACAAGGTTGCGTACCCCAGTAACGACGCATAGTGCTGGACTGAGCTGGATTTGAGAGTTGTACTATTCCCCATCATGTTTGTTTTCTTAACTTCCGCATCTACGGCGTTCTTGCTTGCTTTCTTTGACGTTGACGAAAAGTCATGACTGCATTATCTCTATATACTCATCATGCTCTCGGTAGTATACATCCATGAATGCATACAATATTCATCTTATATCCACCGCATCAAACCTAACTCTAAGTTAGGCCGGCAAACAAGCCCCAATAAACCTCTCCGTGCTCTCCCTCGCCCTCCCCGCAAACTCCTTAAGCTCATAATCCCTCCCCCGCCC